>NC_083780.1:6928046-7158599 GCF_015708825.2 Lethenteron reissneri
CTTCACGTTCTGCAGATGTAGATGCCACTGGTTCTTTCACGTTCTGCAGATGTAGATGCCACTGGTTCTCACGTTCTGCAGATGTAGATGCCACTGGTTCTTCACGTTCTGCAGATGTAGATGCCACTGGTTCTTCACGTTCTGCAGATGTAGATGCCACTGGTTCTTCACGTTCTGCAGATGTAGATGCCACTGGTTATTCATGTTCTGCAGAGTAGATGCCATGGTTCTTCACGTTCTGCAGATGTAGATGCCACTGGTTCTTCACGTTCTGCAGATGTAGATGCCACTGGTTCTTCACGTTCTGCAGATGTAGATGCCACTGGTTCTTACGTTCTGCAGATGTAGATGCCACTGGTTCTTCACGTTCTGCAGATGTAGATGCCACTGGTTCTTCACGTTCTGCAGATGTAGATGCCACTGGTTCTTCACGTTCTGCAGATGTAGATGCCACTGGTTCTTCACGTTCTGCAGATGTAGATGCACTGGTTCTTCACGTTCTGCAGATGTAGATGCCACTGGTTCTTCACGTTCTGCAGATGTAGATGCCACTGGTTCTTCACGTTCTGCAATTGTAGATGCCACTGGTTCTTCACGTTCTGCAGATGTATGCCACTGGTTCTTCACGTTCTGCAGATGTAGATGCCACTGGTTCTTCACGTTCTGCAGATGTAGATGCCACTGGTTCTTCACGTTCTGCAGATGTAGATGCCACTGGTTCTTCACGTTCTGCAGATGTAGATGCCACTGGTTTCACGTTTTGCAGATGTAGATGCCACTGGTTCTTCACGTTCTGCAGATGTAGATGCCACTGGTTCTTCACCTTCTGCAGATGTAGATGCCACTGGTTCTTCACGTTCTGCAGATGTAGATGCCACTGGTTCTTCACGTTCTGCAGATGTAGATGCCAGGTTCTTCACGTTCTGCATATGTAGATGCCACTGGTTCTTCACGTTCTGCAGATGTAGATGCCACTGGTTCTTCACGTTCTGCAGATGTAGATGCCACTGGTTCTTCACGTTCTGCATGTAGATGCCACTGGTTCTTCACGTTCTGCAGATGTAGATGCCATGGTTCTTCCGTTCTGCATATGTAGATGCCACTGGTTCTTCACGTTCTGCAGATGTATGCCACTGGTTCTTCACGTTCTGCAGATGTAGATGCCACTGGTTCTTCGCGTTCTGCATATGTAGATGCCACTGGTTTTCGTTCTGCAGATGTAGATGCCATGGTTCTTCACGTTCTGCAGATGTAGATGCCACTGGTTCTTCGCGTTCTGCAGATGTAGATGCCACTGGTTCTTCACGTTCTGCAGATGTAGATGCCACTGGTTCTTCACGTTCTGCAGATGTAGATGCCACTGGTTCTTCACGTTCTGCAGATGTAGATGCCACTGGTTCTTCACGTTCTGCAGATGCCACTGGTTCTTCACGTTCTGCAGATGTAGATGCCACTGGTTCTTCACGTTCTGCAGATGTAGATGCCACTGGTTCTTCACGTTCTGCAGATTAGATGCCACTGGTTCTTCACGTTCTGCAGATGTAGATGCCACTGGTTCTTCACGTTCTGCAGATGTAGATGCCACTGGTTCTTCACGTTCTGCAGATGTAGATGCCACTGGTTCTTCACGTTCTAGATGTAGATGCCACTGGTTCTTCATTCTGCAGATGTAGATGCCACTGGTTCTTCACGTTCTGCAGATGTAGATGCCACTGGTTCTTCACGTTCTGCAGATGTAGATGCCACTGGTTCTTCACGTTCTGCAGATGTAGATGCCACTGGTTCTTCACGTTCTGCAGATGTAGATGCCACTGGTTCTTCACGTTCTGCATGTAGATGCCACTGGTTCTTCACGTTCTGCAGATGTAGATGCCACTGGTTCTTCACGTTTGCAGATGTAGATGCCACTGGTTCTTCACGTTCTGCAGATGTAGATGCCACTGGTTCTTCACGTTCTGCAGATGTAGATGCCACTGGTTCTTCACGTTCTGCATATGTAGACGCCACTGGTTCTTCACGTTCTGCAGATGTAGATGCCACTGGTTCTTCACGTTCTGCAGATGTAGATGCCACTGGTTCTTCACGTTCTGCAGATGTAGATGCCACTGGTTCTTCACGTTCTGCAGATGTAGATGCCACTGGTTCTTCACGTTCTGCAGATGCCACTGGTTCTTCACGTTCTGCAGATGTAGATGCCACTGGTTCTTCACGTTCTGCAGATGTAGATGCCACTGGTTCTTCACGTTCTGCAGATGTAGATGCCACTGGTTCTTCACGTTCTGCAGATGTAGATGCCACTGGTTCTTCACGTTCTGCAGATGTAGATGCCATGGTTCTTCACGTTCTGCAGATGTAGATGCCACTGGTTCTTCACGTTCGCAGATGTAGATGCCACTGGTTCTTCGCGTTCTGCAGATGTAGATGCCACTGGTTCTTCGCGTTCTGCTATGTAGACGCCACTGGTTCTTCACGTTCTGCAGATGTATATGCCACTGGTTCTTCACGTTCGGCAGATGTAGACGCCATTGGTTCTTGCGTTCTGCAGATGTAGATGCCATGGTTCTTCACGTTCGGCAGATGTAGAGCCACTGGTTCTTCGCGTGCATATGTAGATGCCATGGTTTTCACGTTCTGCAGATGTAGATGCCACTGGTTCTTCACGTTCTGCAGATGTAGATGCCACTGGTTCTTCACGTTCTGCAGATGTAGATGCCACTGGTTCTTCACGTTCTCAGATGTAGATGTCACTAGTTCTTCACGTTGCAGATGTATACGCCACTAGTTCTTCGCGTTCTGCAGATGTAGATACCACTGGTTCTTCACGTTCTGCAGATGTAGATGCCATGGTTCTTCACGTTCTGTAGATGTAGATGCACTGGTTCTTCATATTCTGCAGATGTAGATGCCATTGGTCTTCACGTTCTGTAGATGTAGATGCCACTGGTTCTTCATGTTCTGCAGATGTAGATGCCACTGGTTCTTCACGTTCTGTAGATGTAGATGCCACTGGTTCTTCATGTTCTGCAGATGTAGATGCCACTGGTTCTTCACGTTCTGTAGATGTAGATGCCACTGGTTCTTCATGTTCTGCAGATGTAGATGCCACTGGTTCTTCACGTTCTGTAGATGTAGATGCCACTGGTTCTTCATGTTCTGCAGATGTAGATGCCACTGGTTCTTCACGTTCTGCAGATGTAGACGCCACTGGTTCTTCACGTTCTGTAGATGTAGATGCCACTGGTTCTTCACGTTCTGTAGATGTAGATGCCACTGGTTCTTCACGTTCTGTAGATGTAGATGCCACTGGTTCTTCACGTTCTGTAGATGTAGATGCACTGGTTCTTCACGTTCTGTAGATGTAGATGCCACTGGTTCTTCGCGTTCTGCAGATGTAGACGCCACTGGTTCTTCACGTTCTGTAGCTGTAGTAGATGCCACTGGTTCTTCACGTTCTGTAGATGTAGATGCCACTGGTTCTTCACGTTCTGTACATGTAGATGCCACTGGTTCTTCACGTTCTGTAGATGTAGATGCCACTGGTTCTTCATATTCTGCAGATGTAAAAAAAACGTCTATTTATTAAGTAGAACGTGTTGTCTATATTTATTTAAAGTTGCGCATTTTGATGTGACGTCACATTTCTCAAACCTCCCCCCCCTCCTCGTCACACATCGTCACAAATGTCAGAGACACACGTTCTGCTTAATTAAATAGACTTGTTAATAAATGTTTTCTCCTACAACATCAGAGTGCAGCGCCACATTAAACACGCACTACAATGACAACAGTTTAAAGCGATTTGAAGCATGTTTTATTTTTTTTTGAGGGGGGAGATGGGGCAGAGCTTTGTGACGTCATATTTGAGGGGGGGGGGGTCTGACTTTTTGTGACGCCGTGTGACGAAGGGGGGGGGTCAAAAATTTACAAAATCGCGTGACGTCATTTATGGACAGCCCCTTGCTTGCTGGAGGTGTTGCCCCCCCCCCCCCCCCACCTGAAAATCCTGGCTCCGCCATTGCTCGGTGGTGCCACGTGGTGTGGGTGACCCCCTCCCCCTCTGCCCCTCCCCCCCCCTCTCACCAGTGAGCGACCCCCCCGTGACGTCACTGTCGGGGGTGGGGGTGGAGGGCCCCCTGTACCCGGGGGTCTCGGCCTTCCTGGGGAGCCCGCCTGGGGCCTGGCCCCCACCCCCACTCCTCCTCCTACAGCTGCGGCGCCCCCTCGTGGACAGCGCTCGCCAGCCCGCACCCACTCACACAGCTGCACGGAGCGCTGCAGGTACGGGGGTGGGGGGGGTGGGGTGGGTGGGGGGGTGGGGTGGGGGGGTTAGGGGCGGTGGGGCTAAGGTGAGGGGGGGTGGGGGGTTAGGGGGGGTGGGGGTGGGTGGGGTAGGGTGCAGGTTTGGGTGGTAGGGGACGGGATAGGAGATTACAGGTGGTGGGTGGGGGGGGTTAGGGGTAGTGGGTGGGGCGGTTAGGTATGGTGGTGCGGGGTAGGGTGGGGGGGGTTAGGGGTGGTAGGGGGCGTGGTGGGGGTTAGGGGTGGTGGGGGGCGTGGTGGGGGGGTTAGGGGTGATGGGGGTAGGGTGGGGGGGGTGGTAGGGTTGGGGTTGTGGGGGGCAGCGTGGGGTGGGGGTGGTAGGGTGGGGGTAGGGTGAGGGGAGTGGTAGGGTAGGGTAGGGTGGGGGGGGGGGGGGTTGTGGGGGGCAGCGTGGGGGGGGGTGGTAGGGTGGGGGTAGGGTGGGGGGGTTGTGGTGGTGGGGGGGGTTAAGAGGAAGTGGGCAGCAGGCTGGAGGAGCTGGCGGCAGCGTGAGGGCAATCCGGGCCCCCTCCCCACCGTCGCCCCGAGGTCTGACGCCGCCTGCGACGAGAAGCCATCTCCTTGAGAGCTTCATCTCCTGTGTGTCCAGTGTTGGTGTTGGTGTTGTTGTTGTCCTTCCCCCGCGCCTCCGGTTAACACGGTTTGGCTGCTACGTACGGTGCGAAAGAGGTTCAACGTACGTACCGACACCGGGACGTGATCACCCAGAAGCCACGGGGACCCCTCTCCGTCACACAAATCCCAAGCGACTGAAGCCTAAACCCATAGCCCCCCCGCCCCTATACAGC
The DNA here is from genome assembly GCF_015708825.2 of Lethenteron reissneri. NCBI lineage: Eukaryota > Metazoa > Chordata > Hyperoartia > Petromyzontiformes > Petromyzontidae > Lethenteron > Lethenteron reissneri. Next base: position 6,933,155 of record NC_083780.1, read on the forward strand.
TAACCCCAATCCCGCATCTTTGGGGATTGCTCGATGCACCGAGCCCCGCGGTCCATGGCAGTGAATGTTAACGGGCTCCAACGATCCATCACCACCACTACCATCATCACTACCACCACCACCACTACCCACATCATCTCTACCACCATCATCACTACCACCACTACCACCATCATCACTACCACCATCACTACCACCACCATCACCACTACCAACACCACGACCACCACCACTACCACCATCACTACCACCACCACACTACCACCACCACTACCACCATCATCACTACCACCACCACCACTACCACCGCTACCACCACCACTACCACCACCACTACCACCATCATCACTACCACCACCACTACCACCACCACTACCACCATCATCACTACCACCACCACTACCACCACCACTACCACCACCACTACCACCATCATCACTACCACCACCACTACCACCATCATCACTACCACCACCACTACCACCACCACTACCACCACTCACTGACCACCACCACTACCATCATCATTACCACCACACCTACCACCATCATCACTACCACCACCATCATCACCACGTACCACCACCACTACCCCATCATCACTACCACCACCACTACCCCACCACCACTACCACCACCACTACCACCATCATCACTACCACTACCACCACCACTACCACCATCATCACTACCACCCACCACCACTACCACGCTACCACCACCACTACCACCACCACTACCACCATCATCACTACCACCACCACTACCACCAACACAACCTCAATGATCACTACCACCACCACTACCACCACCACTACCACCATCAGCCTACCACCCACCTACCATCATCATTACCACCACCACTACCACCATCATCACTACCAACCACCATCATCACCACTACCACCACCACTACCACCACCACCACTACCACCACCCTACCACCATCATCACTACCACCACCACTACCACCACCACTACCACCATCACCACTACCACCATCATCCACTACCACCACCACTAATACACCACCATACCACCATCTCACTACACAACTACCACCACCACTACCACCAACACGACCACCATCATCAATACCCACTACCACCACCACTACCACCACCACTACCACCATCACCACTACCACCATCATCACTACCACCACCACTAATACCACCACCACTACCACCATCATCACTACCACTACCACCACCACTACCACCACCACATACCACCATCATCACTACCACTACCACCACCATACCACCACCCACTACCACCACCACTACCACCATCAATCACCACTACCACCGCTACCACCACCAATACCAACCATCACTACCACCACCACTACCACCACCACCACTACCACCACCACTACCACCATCACCTCTACCACCATCACCACTACCACCAGCATCACTACCACCACCACTATACCACCACCACTACCCCACCACTACCCACCACTACCACCACCACTACCACCACCACCACGAGATTATGTGAAGGAATGACACAAATTCGCCCGTTTTCTCATTGAAAATAGGGACGTTTAAACATTTTACGGTCCTGGTCACAAAAGCAAAGTTTGTGGGGAATAGTAGCCATTTTCTGTACCTTTTGAGGCATAAGCAATTAGGAAAATAACACTTACTACCCAGGAACAAAAAAATAAAAACATTTTGTTACACAGTGAGAAAATCGAGGCGTTTTTGTCAATGTGTTAGATCGCTTAAATGTGTCGTGAAAGCCGCCACCACCCGACCACGCAAGCCAATTGGTGACGGTTTGCCACGTGACCAACACGTGGCAAATTCTAGATTTGAAGCTTTCGTGACTGCAAGGATTCATATTCTTAGGTTTTTTCGGTAAAGTCACGTAGGTAAGAAATTTAAATTAATAAAAAAAAACACGCACCTTTAAATCATCCGCACCTAGTTTACACAACAAATGCTCATTCCCAACAGCATGCTTCAGCCGCACCGAACCTCACAAAAATAATATTCAGGGCCTACCTTGGCTCCTCCCACCCTCAACCAGTATATATACAAATACTGTTTTCTTGGAATTTCTCTCACTTGATACAGCTATCGTGCTGTGACGGTTCCACCTGAAGACGGAGGCTTGTGTTGCCTCCGAAACGTCGTGATTTTAATTTTATTTTACTTTTATTAATTTTAATTGTTTACCTGCGTGACTTTACCGAAAAAACCTAAGAATACGTGGCAAATTGTTACGAGTTGTAGAGTTAAACCCACCACGACGTTTACAACTCGTAGCACCGTGACGCTTCGTCACGGTCCCACCTGATGACGGAGACTTGTGTTGCCTCCGAAACGTCGTGATTTTTTGTTTTATTTTATTTTATTTTCATTAATTTTGATGTTTTACCTACGTGACTTTACCGAAAAAACCTAAGAATATAAATCTCTGGTCGTGTCGGGTGGTGGCGGGTTTAACGACACATTTATAATTTTCGAGTTAAAGCTTTCGTAACTGCAGGGATTCATCTTCTTGGTTCTTTCGGTAAAGTCACGTAGAAGGGAAATAATAAAAATATATATTTATAATAATAATACAAATATTTATAATACTTTTGTTATTATTTTATAATAATAAAAAATATTATTTTATAATTATTTTTTATTATTTCCCTTCTACGCTAATTTGTTAAAGATTAATTATATTATTGGTTCTTTCGGTAAAGTCACGTAGAAGGGAAATAATAGCATTTTTATTATTTTATTCTTATATTTTATAATAATTTTTATTAATTTATAATATTTTTCTTTTATAATAACATTTTATTATTTTATAATATTTCATTATTATTTTATAATACAAAATTGTATTATTTCCCTTCTATGTGACTTTACCGAAAGAACAAAGAATATTAAATTTCGATTTAAAGCTTTCGTGACTGCAGGGATTCATCTTCTTGGTTCTTTCGGTAAAGTCACGTAGAAGGGAAGTAATAAAATAAAATAAATAAAACATAATAAAATAATTCTCACGACGTTTCGGCCACAACGCAAGCAGCCATCCTCAGGTCGGCTGCTTGCGTTGTGGCCGAAACGCCGTGAGAATTATTTTATTATGTTTAATTTATTTTATTTTATTACTTCCCTTCTACGTGACTTTACCGAAAGAACCAAGAAGATGGACGCGTTTATATTGACGCGATCTAACCCCTCTTAACCAGAAAGACCCTCTGCTACGGACAATGTTGGTCACGAAAGCCCCAAATACGACGTCTGACTAACAGATTGAGCTCCAGCCGCGGAGTTCCGCGTCGTTCACGCGAAAGGCCGCGTCGGTGACCAGCGTGCGATGTGCATCTTGACACGGGGAGTGATTTATTAAATCCTTTATATTAAGTTCACTTGCGTGCTTAGGACCGTGCAAATCTTTAGGTCGTTTTTTAACCCACTTCCCGTGATCCAATCGAGCTGACATTTTGCACACAGACTCGTTGTGCGTGACAATTAATTTTCGTGAAAATTTTTTTCCAAAATTTTACACTGTTTAGGGAAATTTTTTTTAAACATTTAATTACCAATTGTTTAATGTTGCCAGAGGACGAGGGGACTCTAGCCGCCGCGATGCCACGCATTTAAAGGATTTATAGTGAAAAACTTTGTTTTTACGGGTTTACTTGTTTTTATTTGTCATTGTGGTGGTGATGGTGGTTGATGATGGTGGTTGATGGTGCTGCTGGTATCAGGACGGCCTCGATCCCACGCTGGGCCTCCACCTGGGAGCCTTCCACTCGTTCGAGGCGTCGCTGCTCCAGGAGCAGATCGTCTTCCCGGCCACCGCGACCTCTTCCTCGTCGACGTCGTCGTCGTCGGCGTCGCCGGTGGCGTCGTCGTCGTCGTTAGCGGAGCGTGCGAGCCCGGGGCTCACGCCGCCCCGCCAGCAACACTACCACCACCAGCAACACCACCAACACCAACACCACCAACAACAACATCACAGCCATGAGCACCCCGACACAACACCGCCGCCCACGTTAACGCCACCGCCGCCGCTACCCCACCACCACCACCAACAACACCACCAACATCAACAGCAGCATCATCATCACCACCACCATCAACGGCACACGCCACAACCGCACCCCGGCCCCGCCGAGCAATTCGGAAGCATCATCGCCGCGACCGTCACAGCCACCAGCTCGCCACCGCCGCAACCGCCGCAACCCCTGCAACCGCTGCAACCGCTGCAACCGCTGCAACCGGCGCAACCGGCGCCCTTCTACTACCACCACCACCACCACCACGATGAGGACGACCGCCCCGGCTCGCCGTGCACCTCGTCCGGACGCCGAAGCCCCGGGCACGGCGGCTCCCCGGGGCCGCTGGACGCTGGTCCTCCCCGGCGTCCCCGACCCCGTACGCCACAGTGTGCTACTACCCGCAGCGGCTGCTGCCCCCCGGCTCACAGCAGCTGCAGCAGCAGCAGCTGCAGCAGCAGCAGCTGTCCGACTCTCAGCTGCGCGGCATCAACGGCGCTGAAGCGTCACAGCGGCACGCGGGTCGAGGTGCGGGGAGAGGATGGTGGAGTGGGGGGCTGGCAACGGGGACCCCCCTTTTCTCGTGTGTGTGTGTTGTGGTGTGACAGCCCCTCTCGTGTGCCGCATGGCTGGCCTTCATAGGCGCTACGTCGCTAACAGCACTTGCCCCAACGGTCTGTTAAGGCTACACGGGGGGTATATACTCTTAGTTTTTTCGGTAAAGTCACGTAGGTGAAAAATGATTTCATTTTTTACCCACGTGACTTTACCGAAAAAACTAAGAGTATGAATCCTTGCAGTCACGAAAGCTTCAAATCTAGAATTTTTATGATTTTTTATTATTTATTTTATTAATTTTAATTTCATTTTTTACCTACGTGACTTTACCGAAAAACCTAAGAGTATGAATCCTTGCAGTCACGAAAGCTTCAAATCTAGAATTAATACACGTTGGGGTCTTTGTCTTTGTGTGCGTGTCGGTAGAGTAGCGGTCAGTGCTCTGCGCTATCGAACTCGGCGAGCCCCGAGTTCACGGCTACCAACACCAGTGACGATTATTTGAGCCGGTCCTGGGCCTCCTCTAGGTCGGCTCAGCCTCAAATGAGGCTGAGCGGTGTGTAAACATCACCACTGGGGATACAAAGGCGGTCGGGCGTGGCCACCCCACCGCCTCCGTGTGCCGTACCGGCTTTCATGGGTGCTACTCGCTAACAGCACTTGCCCCAACAGTCTGCTGAGGCTATAGCGGGGATCTTTATCTTTGTCTTTTAATGGGGAGCGGTGGCGCAGTGGTTAGCGCGCTGCGCTCCGAGCTCGGCGACCCGAGTTCGAATCCCGCTCACGGCCAACACCGGTGACGACCGTCTGAAATCGGTCCCTGAGCCCTCCCCTAGGTCGACTCAGCTTTAAATGAGTAGCTGGTGCGGTGGTATAAACATCGCCACTGGGGAGACAAAGGCGGCCGGGCGTGCTGCTGGCCACTTACCGTACCGGCCTCCATAGGCGCTGCTACTCGCTCAGTTGACATTTCTCTCCCTAACCTCTCTCCCGCTGACCTCTCCCCGACCTCGCTCCCTAACCTCCTCCTGACCTCTCCCCCCCTGAACACCCCCTAACCTCCCCCTGACCTCTCCCCCCCTGAACACCCCCTAACCTCCCCCTGACCTCTCCCCCATGACCTCCCCCTGACCTCTCCCCCCCTGACCTCCCCCTGACCTCCCCCTGACCTTTCTCTCCCTGACCTCCCCCTGACCTCTCCCCCCTGACCTCTCCCCCCTGACCTCTCTCTCCCCGACCCCCCCCCCCCCCAACAGAGCCGCGTGCCCCGCGTCGCCCCCGTCTCTACGAGTTCCTGCTGGAGGCGCTGTCCGACCCCGCCATGCGCCACGCCGTGCGCTGGGTGAGATGCAGCACAACACCGACACTCACCACTCACCACCACTCACCACCACTCACCACCACCACTCACCACCACTCACCACTCACCACCACTCACCACCACCATTCATCACCACTCACCACCACCACTCACCACCACACCACTCACCCAGCACCACTCACCACTCACCACCACCACTCACCACTCACCACCACCACTCACCACCACTCACCACCACCACTCACCACCACTCACCACCACTCACCACCACCACTCACCCAGCACCTCTCACCACCACCACTCACCACCACCACTCACCACCACCGCTACCACACACCACCACCACTCACCACCACTGACCACCACCACTCACCACCACTCACCACCACCACTCACCACCACTCACCCAGCACCTCTCACCACCACCACTCACCACCACCACTCACCACCACCACTCACCCAGCACCTCTCACCACCACCACTCACCACCACCACTCACCACCACCACTCACCCAGCACCTCTCACCACCACCACTCACCACCACCACTCACCACCACCGCTACCACACACCACCACCACTCACCACCACTGACCACCACCACTCACCACCACTCACCACCACCACTCACCACCACCACTCACCCAGCACCTCTCACCACCACCACTCACCACCACCACTCACCACCACCACTCACCCAGCACCTCTCACCACCACCACTCACCACCACCACTCACCACCACCACTCACCCAGCACCTCTCACCACCACCACTCACCACCACCACTCACCACCACCACTCACCCAGCACCTCTCACCACCACCACTCACCACCACCACTCACCACCACTCACCCAGCACCTCTCACCACCACCACTCACCACCACCACTCACCCAGCACCTCTCACCTCTCACCACTCACCACCACCATTCACCACCACCACTCACCACCACTCACCACCACCACTCACCACCACTCACCACCGCTATCACTCACCACCACTCACCACCACTATTCACCCATCACCACTCACCACTCACCACCACTACTCACCCGTCACAACATTACCACTCACCAACTCACGCGCGCCGTGATCACCGCTCACCACCACCACCACTCACCACCACCACTCACCACCTCTCACCACCACCACTCACCACCACTGAGTAGTCACAACCCGTCACAACATTACCACTCACCAACTCACGCGCGCCGCGATCACCACTCACCACCACCACTCACCACCACCACCTCTCACCACCACCAGGTGAGCATCCACGAGGGAGTGTTCGCCTTCTCGTCGCGGCACAAGGAGGAGTTGGCGCAGGCGTGGGGTCAACGCAAGGGCAACCGCAAGGCGATGACCTACCAGAAGATGGCGCGCGCGCTACGCAACTACAGCAAGACGGGGCGCGTGCGGAAGGTCAAGCGGAAACTCACCTACCAGTTCGGGCCCGAGGCGCTCTGCTAAAGTTGGGGGGCAGCGCTGCCCCCCACCCCCAACAACTGGGAAGGATGGGGGGTCGGGCGGGCAAGTGGTTTTTGTGGTAGGAAGGGCAGCGGTGGGTTGGTGAGCGGGCAGGAGGGTGAGGTGCTGCGATGGGGTTTGGTGGAGAGGGCGGTAATGGGTGGGAGGGAAGGGCAGCGTGGTGGTGGGGGGGGCAGCGTGGTGGTGGGGCAGCGTGGTGGGGGGGGGGCAGCGTGGTGGGGGGAAGGCCAACGTAGTGGAGAGGGCAGTAATGGGTGGGAGGGAAGGGCAGCGTGGTGGGAGGGGGGGGGCAGCGTGGTGGTGGGGCAGCGTGGTGGGGGGGGGGGGGGGCAGCGTGGTGGGGGGAAGGCCAACGTGGTGGAGAGGGCAGTAATGGGTGGGAGGGAAGGGCAACGTGGTGGGGGGGGCAGCGTGGTGGGGGGGAAGGGCATTATGGAAGGGGGGCAGCATGGTGGTGGTGGAGGGGCAGCATGAGAGGGGGGGCGGGGTGGGCGACATGGTGGGGGGTTGGCAGCATTGTTGGTGGGGGGGGGCAGGTGGGGGGAAGGCAGGTGGGGGGGGCTTCTCTCTCCTGTTCATCGGACACGAGGGTGCCGTCGCCGGTCATCGTCAGGTGGCGCGGTGGGGAGCGAGTCTGTGGGACGTGGCGGGCCCAGCAACACTCCGTGGGATTCCGGCCAGGAGCACCTCGCGTCGTAAACTCTTGTTTCGCTGTTGGTTCTCGCCCTGTGTGTGTGTGTGTTGAACGTCTTTCGCACCGTACGTAGCCGACCGTGCTAATCGAAGCGCCGTGCGACGATGACGACGATGACGATGTCGACGATGATGACGATGGCGATGATGACGACGATGATGACGATGGCGATGATGACGACGATGATGACGATAACGACGATGACAACAATGACGACGATGATGACGATGACGATGGCGATGATGACGATGGCGATGATGACGATGATAATGTCGATGATGACGACAATGACGACGATGACGACGATGATGACGATGACGACAATGACGACGATGGCAACAATGACAACAATGACGACGATGATGACGATGACGACGATGACGACGATGACAACAATGATGACGACAACGACGATGATGACGACGACAACGACGATGATGACGATGACGACGATGACAACAATGACGACGATGACGATGACAACAATGATGACGATGACGACGATGACAACAATGACGACGATGACGACGATGACAACAATGACAACAATGATGACGATGACGACGATGACAACAATGACAACGATGACGACGATGACGACGATGACAACAATGACAACGATGATGACGATGACAACAATGACAACAATGACGACGATGACGACGATGACAACAATGACGACGATGACGACGATGACAACAATGACAACAATGACGACGATTATGATGATGACGACGATGATGACGATGACGACAATGACGACGATGATGACAATGACGACGATGACGACGATGATGACGATGACGACGATGATGACGATGACGACAATGACGATGACGACGATGACGACGACGATGACGACGATGACGATGATGGCAACAATGACAACAATGACGACGATGATGACGATGACGACGATGAGAGACCACCACCGTCTTAGTTCGGTGGCTAAGCCAGAAGCAGCGCCCTCCACCACCATCGCTGCTGCTGCTGCAAGGACAACGGGTGGGGGGGGGGGCGATGTAGTGGATGGAACAACGTGTCTGGGGCCGGCTCTCAGCTGTGGTTTGCTTGGAGCAGGCGCAGTTTGGTCTCTGGTCTTAGCAAGGTCATCTTCTTGGTCGCAACCCAGCCCCCTCCCTCAACCCCCCCCTACCCACCCAGACCCCCCCCGCCCCCCGCTCTATTCGCCGATATATATTCAGAGCTAAGTTATCGACCCTCCTTTAAGTTATAATTCACTCTGTAACAAAAAAAATGTTTTAATCCTGGGTAGTAAGTGATATGTTCTAATTGCTTATGCCTCAAAAGTACAGAACATGGCTATTATTCCCCACAAACGTTGCTGTTGTGACCAGGACAGTGATATGTTGAAATGTAGCTATTTTCAATGAGAAAACGTGGTGTGCATCCGTGTCATTCCTTCACGTAAAGTCCTAGCGACGAAAGCAAAGTTTGTGGGGAACAATAGCCGTTTTTTTATTCTTGGTTCTTTCGGTAAAGTCACGTAGAATGGAAATAATAAAAAGACAGACCTGTTCTCCACCTGAGGACGGCTGCTTGCGTTGTGGCCGAAACGTCATGAGAATTATTTTATTATGTTTTATTTTTATTATTTTATTTTTCCATTCTACGTGACTTTACCGAAAGAACCAAGAAGATGAATCCCTACAGTCACGAAAGCTTTAAATCGAAATTTAATATTCTTGGTTCTTTCGGTAAAGTCACGTAGAAGGGAAATAATACAATTTTGTATTATAAAATAATAATGAAAATATAATAAAATAATAAAATGTTATTATAAATGAAAAATATTATAAATTAATTAAAAAAATATTCTTAAATATAATAATAATAAAATAATAAAATGCTATTATTTCCCTTCTACGTGACTTTACCGAAAGAACCAAGAATATAATTAATCTTGAACAAATTAGCGTAGAAGAGAAATAATAAAAAATAATTATAAAATAATATTTGTTATTATTATAAAATAATAACAAAAGTATTCTAAATATTTGTTTGAGGCATAATCGATTAGAAAATAACCACTTTACTAGCCAGGGACAAAAAAATCGTCTTACATGACAAGTGCAGTGTCGGCGTTCGAGAGCCGACCGCTAGGGAGAGCTCTCCTCCTCCTCTCTCGGCGTTCACGGCGTTTCTTTGTGTCGTGATTTCGCGTGGCCTCTCCGGGGTCAGAGATCGCAAATATTTGTGCTCTCCGAAGTAACTTTTTTCAGAGTTGATTTTTAAAAAATTGTTGTTTGAAAGGAAATAAAAAAATGTTTTTTTATTTCCTTGTTTGAATGTTCTACACTGTATTAAAGGGTGGAAAAAAATAAAATAGCCGCAATTTATGTGAATGCCGTTCCGTTTGGAGTCTGGAGCAGATTAAGAATGTGCTCGATTAAAATACGATACATACGGCTCGCAGCTGTGCCCGCCTTTTATCAGCGTTATGGTCACACTCTGCTAAGTAGCGACGAAGTCGGCACCGCGCTTGTGCCAGGCTGGGTGCACTTTGAATGCCACGTGAAGTGTCGAAGGCTCGGTGCACTTTGAGAACAACGTGGGGACCCACGCAAAAAGACAAAGATCCCCCATGTAGCCTCAACAGGCTGGTGGGGCAAGTGCTGTTAGCGAGCACCTATGAAGGCCGGCACGGCAAACGAGGGGGTGGGGTGGCCAGCACCACGCCCGGCCGCCTTTGTCTCCCCAATGGCGATGTTTACTACACACCGCACCAGCTACTCATTTGAGGCTGAGTCGACCCAGGGGAGGCCCAGGACCGATTCAAATAATCGTCATTGGTAGGATCGAACTCTGACCGCTACACTACCGACACAGAACAAAGACAAAGATCCCCCGTGTAGCCTTAACAGACCGTTGGGGCAAGTGCTGTTAGCGAAGTAGCGCCTATGAAGGCCGGCACGGCACACGAGAGGGTGTCACACAACAACAACCGCCATTCGCCACTCAGTGGCGGTGACGTCACCACGACGCTTGTGCCAGGCCATGTGCACCTTTGCCCAGATCTTTCAAGGATTTTGGAGCTCCTCACACAATCCAACCTGGTTGAGCCCAGGATGGATCGTAGGCAGGCCAGCCTAAATGTTTCTAACCGGCGAAGATGCTCCATTAGGGGGGGTCGACGTTTCGCAAGCGTAGAGAAGGGAGGGAATGACCGTGGCCGAGAAGACCTGAAGCTTCGTGCGGAGCGACAGACCAGGTAGCTTCCACACAGCGTTACACTCAACTATTTATTATCAATCTTGATTTGAAGCTTTCGTGACTGCAGGGATCCATTATCTCTTTGGTTCTTTCAGTAAAGTCACGTGGGTAGAAATAAAATAGATCACGACGTTTCGGGTGCAACACAGGTGGACGCTTGTGTTTTATTTAATTTTCTACCTACGTGACTTTACTACTCGGCTTCGCCCGGGACTTGGATTCACGACGCCCGGCCGCCTTTGTCTCCCCAGTGGCGATGTTCAAACACCACCCACTTACTCGTTTGAGGCTGAGTCGACCTACGGGAGGCCCAGGACCGGTTCAAATAATCGTCACCGGTGATGGCCGTGAACGGGAATCGAACTCGGGTCGCCGGGTTCGTAGCGCGGCGCGCTACCCACTACACTACAATGCGTTACGCTTCCACGTGCACAGGTCACGTGACAGGTTTGACGTCACAGCTCACTTGCTGTGCAAAAAATATCTGCATAATTGAGCTCCCCCCCCAAAAAAAACCACAAAGTGTATTTTTATAATTGTTGCATGGTGTACAGTCTGGAAAGTAACCCACGTGGCAAATTCCCAGTTTGTTGCATGTCGGGAAGTACGCTAAACATTTTGAACAGACACACATAATCACTACTTTGCCTTATATACATATGGAGATAACATTAACACGGACACTCGACATAAGGTGGTGACCACCGTTCCTACTCTCAACTCACACTCGGGATCATTGCACAGCGAGACCAGGGCAGGGGAACGGCTGCTTGGTCACGAACGACGATCGGAGAATGGAAATAATAAAATAATAATAATAAAAATCTTCTTGGTTCTTTCGGTAAAGTCACGTAGAAGGGAAGTAATAAAATAATACAAATAAAACATAATAAAATAATTCTCACGACGTTTCGGCTACAACGCAAGCAGCCGTCTTCAGGTGAAGAATGAGACACTGCCAAGCTTGGAACTTATATATAAGCTGGGTTGGAAGTGGAAGAAGAGCGCCTTGACAAAATAATGTGCATATCAAGAAGAATTTAGCATATTCATGGGAAAAGCTTTAAATCGAAATAAAATAAAACATAATAAAATAATTCTCACGACGTTCCGGCCACAACGCAAGCAGCCGTCCTCAGGTGAAGACCATTCAGACGCTGTCTCCCCGACAGACCTGGTCTTCACCTGAGGACGGCTGCTTGCGTTGTGGCCGAAACGTCGTGAGAATTATCTATGATGTTTTATTTTTATTTTATTATTTCCCTTCTACGTGACTTTACCGAAAGAACCAAGAAGATGAATCCCTGCAGTCACGAAAGCTTTAAATCGAAATTTAAGACGATCGGAGACTTGAGGACTTCTTAGGGGCCGTCCATAAATGACGTCACGCACCTAGGGGAGGGGTCAGACATTTGTGACGATGTGTGTTTGAGTTGTACGCCTTTTGGCGTCATCTGGTCCAACACCATGTGAGACTAGGCTCTAAGGAAAGCTGTCTCGGGTGTGGGCCAATCAACTTCAAGGACAGTGCATATCATTACCATTATCAGAGTTGTTTCTTTTTGTTTGCATTTTGACTGCTTGTGTTGCGGTTATTGCAAACATGATGCCTTGTATAAAGGTGTCAGTTTTGTACCAGTTTAAAGGGTAAAAACCTACTACTATATTTTGCCACTGGTAAAGGAGGTCTCATAGTGAGGAGGGGGGGTTTGAGAAGTGTGACGTCACATCAAAATGCGCAACTTTAAATAAATATAGAATTGTTATAACAACACTAATTGTTATAACAACACTCCTACAACGTCAGAGTGCAGCGCCACATTAAATACGCACTACAATGACAATAGTTTAAAGCGATTTGAAGCATGTTTTATTTTCAAAATGGAAATATGGTTTTGGGGGGGGGGGGGGGCAGAGCTTTGTGACGTCATATTTGAGGGGGTCTGACTTTTTGTGACGTCGTGTGACGAGGGGGGGGGGTCAAAAATCGTCCAAAATCGCGTGACGGAGGTGGGCAGTGGTGGTGGTGGTGATGGAGGGGTTGGTGGTTAATGGAGGTGGGCAGTGGTGGTGGTGGTGGTGGGGGTGGTGGTGGTGGTGGTGGGGGTGGTGGGGTTAGTGGAGGTGGGCAGTGGTGGTGGTGGAGGGGTTGGGGTTAGTGGTGGTGGTGATGGGGGTGGTGGTGGTGGGGTTGGGGTTAGTGGAGGTGGGCAGAGGTGGTGGTGGGGTTGGTGGTTTGTGGTGGTGGGCAGTGGTGGTGGTGGTGGTGGAGGTGGTGGTGGCGGTGCAGGGGTTGGGGTTAGTGGTGGTGGTGGTAGAGTTGGTGTTAGTGGAGGCGGGCAATGGAGGGAGGGTGACAGAAAGAACCCAAAACAAACACCCAGTGAATTCCTTACAGGGACAGAGGGGGCGGGGGTGATGATGGGTGCTTGTGGGGGGGGGGGGGGCTAAGGAGGGATGGAGGGGCATAGGTAGTTCAGCCCACATTCCACACCCCCCCCCCTTCTCCAATTCAATTCCCCCTGCCCCCCACCACGTCCCCACGGCAGCCCCAAGACCATTGTGGTGGTGTTCTATGTAAAGCCATATACAGTAATGTTGTGGACCCAAGCGAGAAGACTGGTGTCAAGTAGCGTTACGCGCCACTGTGGTGAGCGCGGGATGCCTCGCACCGGATCAGAAGTCACTCACCCGCTCCTGTTGGGTCATTGGTCGGGACTCGAACTGGCTGGAGTCACCGGATTTAAAGCGCAATGCCATAATAACCACGGTGACCTCGTTGTTGAATTGAGCATTGATTGGGTTCATCTTCTTGGTTCTTTCGGTAAAGTCACGTAGAAGGGAAGTAATAAAATAATAAAAATTAACCCGTAAAAACAATGTTTTTCACTATAAATCCTTTATATGCGTGGCGGCTAGAGTCCTCTCGTCCTCTGGCTTGTGATGGCTGCCACCTATGGGTCAGATGATTGCCTGCCACCATTAAGAAATTGGTAAATAAATATTTAAAAAAAATTCCCTAAACAGTGTAAAAATTTGGAAAAAAAAATTCACGAAAATAAATTGTCACGCACAACGAGTCTGTGTGCAAAATGTCAGCTCGATAGGATGACGGGAAGTGGGTTAAAAAACGACCGAAAGATTTGCACGGTCGTAAGCAAGCAAGCAAGCAAGTGAACTTAATATAAAGGATTTAAAAATAAAACATAATAAAATAATTCTCACGACGTTTCGGCCACAACGCAGTGTTCAGACGCTGTCTCCCCGACAGAACTGGTTTTCACCTGAGGACGGCTGCTTGCGTTGTGGCCGAAACGTCGTGATTATTATTTTATTATGTTTTATTTTTATTATTTTATTATTTCCCTTCTACGTGACTTTACCGGAAGAACCAAGAAGATGAATCCCTGCAGTCACGAAAGCTTTAAATCGAAATTTACATTCATTGGATTGTTGTCCGTTCATATTCTTAGGTTTTTTTCGGTAAAGTCACGTAGGTAAGAAATAAAAAATAATAAAAGTAAAATAAAAAATGAAAAAATCATAATAAATGAAAATAACTAATTTTCGATTTAAAGCTTTCGTGGCTGCAGGGATTCGTCTTCTTGGTTCTTTCGGTAAAGTCACGTAGAATGTAAATAATAAAATAATAAAAATAAAGCATAATATTAATAACATAATAAAATAATTATTTAATGTTTTTATTTATATTATTTTATTATTTCTATTCTACGTGACTTTACCGAAAGAACCAAGAAGAAAAGAACTAAATCACGACGTTTCGGAGGCAACACAAGCTTCCGTCTTCAGGTGGAACCGTCACAGCACGATAGCTGTATCAAGTGAGAGAAATTCCAAGAAAACAGTCCGTGTATATATACTGGTTGAGGGTGGGAGGAGCCAAGGTAGGCACTGGATATTATTATTGAGAGGTCCGTTCCTTTCCCTAACCAGTAGGGTAATGTCCACATTCGCTATGGTGGGATCTTTGAATTGCACGGTGAAGCAGACCGAGAGTGCAGTAGTTTGTGGTTTATAAACGTGAATTATTAATCAGGGCGGTCTGCCGGATTCGAACCACGAGCCTGTGTCAAGCGGCAGACTCGTTGGGCCAGGTCACTCGCCGTCCCGTTCATCTGGAGTCTTGAATAAGTATTGGTCTGAATTCACTCTGTGTAATAGGAATTAGTCCATCTTCTTGGTTCTTTCGGTAAAGTCACGTAGAAGGGAAATAATAAAATAAAAAATAAAAAACATAATAAAATAATTTTCACGACGAGAACAGACCTGTTCTCCACCTGAAGACGGCTGCTTGCGTTGTGGCCGAAACGTCGTGAGAATTATTTTATGTTTTATTCTCATTATTTTATTATTTTCCTTCTACGTGACTTTACCGAAAGAACCAAGACGATGAATCCTTGCAGTCACGAAAGCTTTAAATCGAAACGAATTAGTCCGTTTTGGTCGTATTAATATCCCAATTACCATCATTCATTGGTCTGAATCCTTTTTAACGATGATCTAAACGTTTCGCTGTCAAATATCAGACGACATCCATCAAATATATAATCTGTCTTTCCACATGATATAACATCGACACTTTTTACACTTCACGTCAACCGATTACTCTGATTTCTCCCCCCCCCCCCCCCAATTATTGGTCGTATTATTTAGTTTCTTGAACTTGGAAAGTTTGAGTCTCAAGAGAAGGGAGGTCCCTGCCATGTTTTCGCAATAGGGGACGATGCTGCCGTGTGTAATCGAAATTGAGTGATGTTTGCAGCAAAATTTTGTACGGGGTATTTCTAAGCTATCTGGCAACAAAACTGACACCTTTTTACAAGGAGTCATGTTTGCATAGACCACAATACCTGCAGTCATAATACAAACAAAAGACATAAGTGATAATGTATGCACTGTCCTTGAAGTTGATTGGTCCACACCCGAGACAGCTTTCCTTAGAGCCTAGTCTCACATCTGTTGGCTGTCGGAGGAAACACCGAAAATTCAGGGGAAACTCACTTCGGGAGAGGGGAAGGTCACACAAACTCCACGCGGAAAGTCAAACCGATGTCAGGAATCAAACCCAGGCCAGAATCATAATACAGGAGAACCTCGGAGACCGAACGCACCAGAACTCGAACAAATCGGTGTTTGAACGATATTTCCGAAAAAAAATTGCCCCGGAAATGGAACGAAATTCGGAGGTCGAACGGGGCAATCGCAACTTGAAAGAACCTGTACGGCTGAAACGAGTATGGCCCAGCGTGCATGACGCTTGCCCAGACAAAGGTTTTACTACTTCCTCCTCTTCACCACCTCCCACTCAAGCCATCAACTCTCCTTACTACAGGAAAAGTGAAGTTCAATGTTAATTTATTTCATTTATTCCATATATTTATTCATTTATTCCATTTATTTATTGAGTTTCTTGTTTTTTTCTATGCTTTCATGCATGTAATTACTGTAAACTTCGTGTAAAATGCTTTATAATGAGAGATTTCTTGTGTCTGGAATCAATTAATGTCATTTACGTGAATTCTTATGGGGAAAATGAATTCGGTGTTCGAACAAATCGGTGTTCGAATGGCCTTCTGGAACTAATTAAGTTCTATCTCCGGGGTACCCACTGTATTCATTAACACGTGAAAAATCCGATGAGCTAGAAAGCTCTTTTGCCCACAGATGTCCCTTCTTGCTTTGAGCCGCAAGTGTTCACCACCGCGCCACCCTAAACAAGTCAAACTTCCATAACACAGTTTTTTTTGGGTTAGATTGCGTAAATATGTGTCGTTAAAACCGTCACCAGCCGACGCAGCCAATTAGTAAGGTTTGTCACGTAAACAGAAGATGCCAAACTTGTTTTGACCGATCGGCTATAGCCATCACCATCGACAGATAAAACACATTCCTGCGGAGGGAGCTGGTAGGAACGTTGGGTTGCTCGGTCAATGGCCAGGGTCAACGGCGGCGTGGTGTATTCCGCAAATATGGCCGACTGTGAGGGCGGGCACAAGCCGGCGTGAGTAGGTTAAACGTTGAGTTTTATAAGGGCACCACGGGGTGACCAGCCCCTCCCCACCCAGCCCCACCCCTCCCACCCCCCACCCAGCCCCACCCTCTCCACCCAGGCCCTCCCCACCCTCCCCTCTCCACCCAGCCCCACCCCTCCCATTTTTTGATGCACGACGGCTGGACGGACACAATAATCCCCTGTGGGCTGGTGGAACCAGGTGGTTCCTACCAGTATTATTTCTCTGCTGCTTCTCTGTCCTCGATTATCCCGAGATTCTTGGGAGTGAGTGACATCTTATCGTAGTGATGCCGACATTCACTCAGAACAGGGGAAACATCATACAAACTCCACACGGAAAAGGCGTGCCGATGCCAGGAATCAAACCCAGGTCAGAATATTGACTAACCCTGGAGAAATCCGATGAGTTATGAAGCTATTTTTTTTCCCACAGATGTCCCTTCTTGCCATGAGCCACAAGTGTTCACCGCTGCGCCACCATAAAACAAGCCGAACTTTGTTTTGACCCTAGAATTGAAGCTTTCGTGACTGCGAGGATTCATACTCTTTGGTTTTTTCGGTAAAGTCACGTAGGTAAAAAATAAAATTAATGAAAAATAAATTAAATCACGACGTTTCGGGCGCAACACAAGCGTCCGTCATCAGGTGGGAAAGCATGGCTTACTGCTGATACAGACTGCCTACTGCTGATGCAGTCTGTATCAGCAGTAGGCAGTCTGTATCAGCAGTAGGCAGTCTGCATCAGCAGTAGGCAGTCTGCATCAGCAGTAAGCCATGCTTTCCCAACTGATGACGGACGCTTGTGTTGCGCCCGAAACGTCGTGATTAAAATTTTTATTTATCGACGGGTAAAATTCCTTCTCTGCTCTGGGATTTCGAATGCCATCAGGTTTTTTTGGTAAAGTCACGTAGGTAAAAAAATAATAATAAAAATAGATAATAAAATAATAGAAATAATAATAGAAATAAAAAAATTAATACAGTAAATTCAGCTGTGACGGTCCCACCTGATGACGGAGACTTGTGTTGCCTCCGAAACGTCGTGATTTATTATTTTATTCATCTTCTTGGTTCTTTCGGTAAAGTCACGTAGAAGGAAAATGAAAAAAATAATAAAAGTAACATATAATAAAATAAGATAATTCTCACGACGTTTCGGCCACAACGCAAGCAGCCGTCCTCAGGTGACCTAAGGACGGCTGCTTGCGTTGTGGCCGAAACGTCCTGAGAATTATCTTATTTTATTATATGTTATTTTTATTATTTTATTATTTTCCTTCTACGTGACTTTACCGAAATAACCAAGAAGATGAATCCCTGCAGTCACGAAAGCGATTCTATTCACCGCCATCGATTCTAGCAATGCATCTGGATTCGAGAGGCTCTCGGAATGTACCACCGCCGTGCAACAATGGTTCACTGCACACAACCTAGCCCTTAATCCGAAAAGGTCAGTGGCCATCATGTTAAGTACCAAGCAACGTCTCAATTCAGCAGCACTCCCCACACACATACACATCTTCGGTCATAGCATCAAGTTCACCAACCACTTCAGCTACCTCGGTGTCATCCTAGATTCAACTTTATCCTTCGACCGTCAAACCAACCATATCATCAGCTCATGTAACTTTCACCTGAAGGCTCTTAGACACATACGTCCTCTCATCTCTACTGAAATTGCCAACACTTTGGCATGTTGCATAGTTGGGTCTCGCCTTGACTATTGTAACTCCGTCCTTGTCCGGACCTCCGCTGGCAACCTAAGGAAGCTTCAAAGACTACAAAATAACCTCCTGGCACGCGTCGTCATTGCCCACACTCATCCCCGCCTCGACTCACTAGCTCGTCTCCGCGCTCTCAACTGGCTCCCCATTGCCAGTAGGGTCACATACAAGACCGCCTGCCTCTGCCACAATGCCTTCATATCCGCCTGCCCGCCGTATCTTTCTTCATTACTGACAACTTGCAGCTCAGCACACGGCAGATGCCTGCGCAGCGCGACTCACGACCTCCTCTCAATACCAAGATCCAGGATGGTCACCGTGTCTACGCGCCGCTTCTCGGTGGCAGCCCCAACAGTCTGGAACGATATCCCTCTGCACATTCGCAGCATCACCTCAATCGCCTCCTTCAAGAGACACTTAAAAACTCACCTCTACAATCATGCTTTTGAGCGACTCTGAGCTTGGCTCCGCGCCTCTGAGTTGCGGCCACTACGTCTGCAAATTTGCGCGCGTTACAAATTGTACTATTATTATTATTATTTAAATCGATATTTTATTTCTA
Organism: Lethenteron reissneri; assembly: GCF_015708825.2. Classification (NCBI taxonomy): domain Eukaryota; kingdom Metazoa; phylum Chordata; class Hyperoartia; order Petromyzontiformes; family Petromyzontidae; genus Lethenteron; species Lethenteron reissneri. The sequence goes on from NC_083780.1 coordinate 6,952,788, forward strand.
TTATTAATTCTATTATGTTCATTCTTTATTTTTATTATTTATTTTTTTCCTACGTGACTTTACCGAAAAAACGTATGAATCCTTGCAGTCACGAAAGATTTAAATCGATATTTTATTTCTATTATTATTTCTATTATGTTTATTATTTATTTTTATCATTTATTTTTTCCTACGTTACTTTACCGAAAAAACGTATGAATCCCTGCAGTCACGAAAGCTTTAAATCGATATTTTATTTCTATTATTATTTCTATTATGTTTATTATTTATTTTGATTATTTATTTTTTCCTACGTGACTTTACCGAAAAAACGTATGAATCCTTGCAGTCACGAAATCTTCAAATCTAGAATTTCGAATGCCCTCGATTTTAAATCCGTTATATTAAGTTCGCTTGCTTGCTTGCGTGCTTGCTTGCTTGCTTACGACCGTGCAAATCTTTCGGTCGTTTTTTAACCCATTTCCCGTGATCCAATCGAGCTGACATTTTGCACACACACTCGTTGTGCGAGACAATTAATTTTCGTGAAAAAAGATTTCCAAAATTTTACACTGTTTAGGGAAAACAAATTAAATATTTAATTACCAATTGCTTAATACTGGCAAACAATCATCTGACCCATAGATGGCAGCCATCTCAAGCCAGAGGACGAGAGGACTCTAGCCGCCACGCATATAAAGGATTTAGAGTGAAAAACTTTGTTTTTACGGGTTATACTTATTCACAGATTTTTGGGAATGAGTTGACTGACGAGTGACGTCAGATGATGAAGTGACTCCGCCCCCCTCCCCCCGTCGATTATATTTATTCATCGAATCGCCCCCCCCCCCCTCGTCCTCGCCGCCGCTGATTGGTTGCGCCCCATTGACCAATCGGGTGCACCCAAAACAAACGCGGCGCGCGCGCGTGCTCTACGGGAAATCGAGCTTCACGCAGAAAATAATCCCATCCACAACCTCCTCCTCCTCCTCGCCTGAAGCAAAACCTTTTCGCTTTTCACTCGCAACGTATTTTAATACATTGCTTGCAAGTTAAACCACACGCGATTTTTTTTTTAGACGGAACTAATTTTTCAGTTGCGACCAAAAAACGAATAAATACTGTAACGTTGCGCGCGCCGCTTTCTCCCTCTCCCGTGTGGTATCCCTCCGCGGGGTGGGAGGGCTTGCAGACTTGTTAATGTGGGTGGTGGTGGGGTGGGAGGTGGTGGGGGGTGATGTGGGGGGGGGGGGGCGATTGGTGGTGGTGTGTGGTGGGGGTAGTGGTGTAGTGGTGGAGGGGTGGTGGGGGGGTGGTGGTATGGTGGTGGGGGGTGGTATGGTGGTGGTGTGGTGGTGGGGGGGGTGGTGGGGGGTGGTGGTGTGGTGGTGGGGGGGTGGTGGGGGGGTGGTGTGGGGATTGGTGGTGGGGTGTGGGTGGGGTGGTGGTGTGGGGGGTGGAGTGGTGGTGTGGTGGGTGGAGTGGTGGTGATGTGGGGTGGTGGTATGGTGGTGGTGTGGTGGGGGGGTGGTGGCGTGGTGGTGTGGGGGTGGTGGGGGGGTGGTGTGGTGTGTGGTGGTGTGGTGGTGGGGGGTGTGGTGAGGGGTGGTGGAGGGGGATTAATGGTAGTGTGGGGGGCATGGTGCGGGGTGGGATTGGTGGTGATGTGGTGTGGTGGGGGGTGATGTGGGGGGGGTGTTGGTGGTGATGTGGTGGGGGGAGTTGTGGTGTTGTGGGGGGAGTTGGTGGTGGGAGGGGGGTGGTGTGGGGGGGGGGAGTTGGTGGTGGGTGGTGGAGGGGTGGTGGTGGGGGGGTGGTGTAGGAGGAGTTGGTGGTGTGGAGGGGCGGTGTAGGGGTGGGGGTGATGTTAGGGGAGTTTGTGGTTGGTGTGTGGGTGGGGGCGGGGTGGGGGCGGTGTGTGGGTGGGGGCGGGGGTGGGGGCGGGGTGGGGGCGGTGTGTGGGTGGGGGCGGTGTGTGGGTGGGGGGGGCGGTGTGTGGGTGGGGGCGGTGTAGGGGTGGGAGCGGTGTAGGGGTGGGGGTGGGGCGGTGTGTGGGTGGGGGCGGTGTGTGGGTGGGGGGGGGCGGTGTGTGGGTGGGGGGCGGTGTAGGGGTGGGGGTGGGGGCGGTGTGTGGGTGGGGGCGGTGTGTGGGTGAGGGGGGCGGTGTGTGGGTGGGGGGGGCGGTGTGTGGGTGGGGGCGGTGTAAGGTGGGGGCGGTGTAGGGGTGGGGGGGGCGGCGGTGTGGGGGTGGGGGCGGTGTGTGGGTGGGGGGGGCGGTGTGTGGTGGGGGCGGTGTGTGGGTGGGGGGGGGCGGTGTGTAGGGGGGGGGTGTATGAGGGGTGGGGCGGTGTGTGGGTGGGGGCGGTGTGTGGGTGGGGGGGGTGGTGTAGGGGTGGGGGCGGTGTAAGGTGGGGGGCGGTGTAGGGGTGGGGGGGGCGGTGTAGGGGTGGGGGGGGCGGTGTAGGGGTGGGGGGGCGGTGTGTGGGTGGGGGCGGTGATGTGGGTGGGGGGGGGGTGGTGTAGGGGTGGGGGGGGCGGTGTAGGGGTGGGGGGGCGGTGTGTGGGTGGTGTAGGGGTGGGGGCGGTGTAAGGTGGGGGCGGTGTAGGGGTGGGGGGGCGGTGTAGGGGCGGGGGGGCAGAGTGACGCTGTGGGGGGTGCCAAGCTCAACGAGCGGAGCAAGCGCGACTCACAAACTTTTTCCTCCTCAAAAACCACCGCCCCCCACCCAGTTCAATATAAATTGCGAAGCGACAGCCGTGGGCCTCTGCGTTTGGTTCTACCGTGAGCATGGTGGCCTCGCGAACCCGCGAGCGGTGAGGGAGTCTACGCTGAGGCGATGAGTGCGGTGGGCGAACCGTGGCCGAGGCTGACGCCGAGGAGGCTGCCGCTCGCGGTGTGCTGCTGGGCCGGCCTCCTGTCGCTCTCGGCCGGTAAGAGGCGCTAGGCAAGAACGGGGGGCTCGAGCCCGTGTTTTGGTAGGCCCGTGCTTGCTTGCTTAATGCAGCAATAATAATAATGAATAATAAATCTGTGCTTTATGCAGTGAAGATGATGATTGTGATTCACGAATGTCAGGTTTTATAATGTAATATAATAATGATTCATAGTCTGGGTTATTTCGGTAAAGTCACGTAGAAGGGAAATAAAAAAAATTATCACAAAAAATTATCACTAATTTTTATTGTTTTATATTTTTCTTATTTTATTGTTTCCCTTCTACGTGACTTTACCGAAAGAACCAAGAATATGAATCCCTGCAGTCACGAAAGCTTTAAATCAACAAATAATAATGGTTATTAGAAGGTAATTGCTGTATAAATATGGGTGGATATTATTGACTGGACAGTTACATTGCTATTTCTTTTAATGCAATAGAATGTAATGATTTTAATACTGTATTACAATTACAATGCGATTGATAGTATTTATTACTATAATATTGCCTGTATTAATATGCTAGTTATATAATAATATAGTTATATTTTTTATACAGTAATATAACTATTATTAGTGAGTTGTATAGACTATGTAAAATTGATCATATATGATCAATATATTATACCATCCTATAATTGCAAGTGCACTTCTCGGATAATGATAATTACGTAATACTTGCATGTAATCTTTATGCTTTTGCCCTTTCGCATTAATGACGCACACTCGTGTTACTTTAACGGTTGTGACAATCGCGAGGAATTTATCGATCAGGGTTAAGATAAATGACACGTTCTTTATTGACTGATGTTTTATGTATCTCGGTGTGAATATTGGCTGTGGTGGTAACAGCCACGGGGCTTGCTGGGTGATGGTAACGTGGCTTCAAAACTTGAATCAAATCGCAGATTGTTCTCGGTTGTTCAAGGAACAAAAGTGTTGTTGTTTGTGTCAGGGATCTTTAAAACGTAACGAGGACGGCTGTGTTTTGCAAGTTTAAAGATTTCAATTTGTTTAAAAGGAAAAAGATGAGTGATTGCGTTCAGCTTACTGCAGCAGCAGCAATAATAAACAAGATAATAGGAATTGTTAGAGAGATCCATAGTACATTTGTTTTTGGGTTTAGATCGTGTAAAAATATAAATGTGTCGTTAAACCCACCACCACCCGACCACAGCCAATTAGTGAGGTTTGTCACGTAAACAGAACGTAGCCAATTCGTTACTAGTACAGCACTAGTGTGTAGTGTAGTGTATAGTGTAGTGTATAATGTAGTGTAGTGTATAGTAGTGTAGTGTATAGTAGTGTAGTGTATAGTAGTGTAGTGTATAGTAGTGTAGTGTATAGTAGTGTAGTGTATAATGTAGTGTATAATGTAGTGTACAGTGTAGTGTATAGTGTAGTGTATAGTAGTGTGTAGTGTAGTGTATAGTGTAGTATACTAGTACAGCACACCGATGTGTTGGAGAGTAAATCCCACAACATTTACAATCGGAGTCCGACGTTTCGCCTGTAGTTACAACTAGCTTCATCAGGCTGTTTTACTTAATGGCTGTATCAGGTGGTGGCGGGTTTAACGACACATTTATATTTACGCGATCTAACCCCAAAAAAACCTATTATAGATGATATTGGTCGCGAAAGATAACTTCGTGTTGTTAAACCGTTAGAGAGATGTTTAAAGTTCTGTCGTGAAGATCTGACACCGTTAATTTCGCCTAATTTCTGACCTGTGCCAGTTTCTGTGGTTTATTTTCGAATTTCCCATACATGGCGGTCGCGAAGTGGCATCTGCGGATGAAATGCGCCTTTGCAAAATGTCGATTATCATGACGACTATAAACCATCGTAGGCTGCTTTACAAAACTTCTGCATGGGTTATAAGTATAACCCGTAAAAACAAAGTTTTTCACTATAAATCCTTTATGTGCGTGGCGGCTAGAGTCCTCTCGTCCTTTGGCTTGAGATGGCTGCCACCTATGGGTCAGATGATTGCATTGCACCATTAAGCAATTGGTAATTAAATCTAATATTTTTGTCCTAAAAAGTGTAAAATTTTGGAAAAAAAATTTCACGAGCATTAATTGTCACGCACAACGAGTCTGTGTGGAAAATGTCAGCTCGATTAGATCACGGGAAGTGGGTTAAAAAACGACCGAAAGATTTGCACGGTCCTAAGCAAGCAAGCCAACTTAATATAAAGGATTTAAAAATATATCGATGTTTGTGATGGGGTTAAATTGTCCCCCACACTCGCATCAGGATGTTTTTGGTCGGTTAATTTTATTTTCTAAAGTAAATCGGCTATTATGCACTTTGTAACTGGCACAACGCGCGTGATAATGATATTATTTTGCTCACGCGATGTCCAATGATGGATGTCCTTCCACTTGAGTGTGTTTCTCCGTCTTGAACCGCAGTTTAATTTAGGCACCACACAAATCCCAGTTGTGTTCGTGCCTGATGTTGAGGAGGCAGCCCCACGAATGGTACCAGACTAACCATGCAGGTGGGCTCTGGAAACCCAACGTGTATACACCCGGCATTGTTTGACAGTGGCTTGTAACAAAATATTATAGACCGCAGTGTCAGCCCTTAGGCTGATGATCATTATTCGAAGCAGGTAAGAGAGTTTGGATCTGTGTTTGTGCGCGGCTACAAGTGCGGTTCCTTTTAAATGTTGGATTTGAGAAGCGATGTTACCATATTTTCACACTTCTCTCAAACACAGAAGCACTGTTGTTTTTTAGCTTAGTGTCGTACGTGCAGACATGAACAAAGAAATGAATGCGAGTGTGACCCTTTTGTTAGCTCATCGAGTACTTATGAACGGATAGAGAGAGAGAGGGGTTTGTGCCGCAATAAACGTTGCAGTTATATCACGGCCGGTGAACAAAAAAACTCGTTATCCAGGCAACAGTCACTTCATTGTGTTAATGTCACGAGTGGTAAGTGTAATATAATTTTTTTAACATTCCTTTTCACAACTGCAAGTGCGTTTGTCATAGCGCAGTGCATAGACTTGGGAGGCGGGTGAGTATAAGGGAGGGAGAAAAGCATCATTCCCCAGTACGCCTGAATCTGTTTTATCGTTCCATCGCCCTGCTAAATGGAGCACACGGAGGATTTGTCGCCTCTCCTGACACACATTCTGCCATAACGCGACCGCTGCCCCCAAAAGTCTTGTCAGTTGCACTGATTTGTTTTATTTTACCAGGTAAGGCCCCGCTGAGCTCTCAAACTCTTTTTTTTTTCTTCCAGAAGCAACATGGCCATCGCGACTGATGGCTCAACGAAGTGGCTGTTCACGCAGAAATGTGTAGCAGCCAAATGCTCTAAATGCGTGATGCCGTTTGTAAATGTGGAGGAAAAAACTGACCACGGGGATTCAAACTGAAAATATACAGCAGCAGGCGTCAGGGTCGGGATCGAACCCACGACCTCCTGAATGTCGGCTGAGGTAGTTAACATCTCCTAGCCACCATGATGATGATGATGAGAGATGCAAACTCAAAATATACAGCAGGCGTCAGGGTCGGGATCTAACCCACGACCTCCTGCACACCAGGCGAGGTAGTTAACATATTGCCACTATGCCGCCTCATAGCGCATATGTACCAGTGTTGGACGGGGTGTTCGTATCATCATCATCATCACAACCATTCATGTCACAACCAGTTGTGTTGTTGTAATCACTGGCTGATAGTGAAAACAAAACAGCTGACATTTTGAACTGGTTATTCACCGTAAATATATGAACAAATATGCGAACAATTGCACTATTTGATTCATTGCAAGCGTTTGTGAAGAAAACGGCATTTGTTAAATACAACAATCCTGCTTTTGTCATCCATAATAGAGGTTTTATTGGGTTAGATCGCGTAAATATATAAATGTGTCGTTAAAACCCGCCACCACCCGACACAGCCAACTAGTTAGGGCTGTCACGTAAACAGAACGTGGCCAATTAGTTACTACTTCAGCCCACCGGTGTGTTGGAGAGTAAATCTACAACATTTATAATTTGAGTAGTACGACTTTTGGCTGGCAATTACATCCAGCATCAGCGGGTGATTTTGCCAGAATTCTGGCATGGGTTAACGGCACCTTTATACTTACGCGATCTGACCCAAAAACCTTTATTATGAATAATATTGGTCGTGAAAGCCTTCGTGTCAAATTTCTGTACTCGTTACCGCGTTCATTTGTGAGTGAACCAAAGTTCACTTTTATAACAGACGGACCATCTTAGACGCATCCCTTAATCATCATCATTAACAAACACCGTCAAATCTCTAAGCTGCATGTAAAGTTTACGGGAAGACTAATATTCCGCACTGAAGATGGACCGACCCACCATTCGTTCTGTCGCGAAGCTCTCGTGTATGCTTTTGTAGCACTTTCCCCTCGCTTGTGTGGCAGTGTTAATGACGACAGCAGTCAAAGGTATTTGGAGCTTACACGTTTACACCAGTTCTCGCACAGTCCCTCGAAGTTTAATCGGCGCCCATTTCCATCGCATTCCGTTTGGGCCCCCTCTTTTTTGTGTGCCAGCTGTGTTTTTTTAAAACTAAAAACCCACCCACCCCCCACCTCTATATCCGTTTTGGGTCAGTGCTTGTGTTCAGCATTTTGCAAACGCACGCACCCCCACCCCCCAAAATTGACATTGCAATGTGCGTTAAGTTGAAGTGAAGGCGTAATGTTTTTACTCCGTTAAATAATTGCATCCACGTTCGCGAACGAGAGGTTTCGCGGTGCTCCGCTCCCTCGGTGGTCCAAAACCCAGCGGTGAATTCGCGTATTCCACGTTCCTATGGTACTGTAGGAAGGCCAATTCCCTTGTCTTTTGATGTTGGTTAGTTTCATGTTATCGGGTTGGATATACGACGGTCGGATACGCGACGTTGTACTCGTATTCCTAGTCACCGATGTGTGCGGCTGGAAATCGAACCCAAGGTTTGTTGAGATCGTGGCGCTGTCATGAACCCCCACTGTGCCACAGTGTACATAGGACATAGACTATACAGCAAATATTTTAATGGGAAAACCATGGCTCGCTGGATATACTGAAAATTCTTTTCCATTACGGTTATTTAATGCGCTCCATAACAGAAAATGTTTTTTTTTGCCTTTTTTTTTAAAGCAGATATTTGGCTGGAGACTTTTGGTTGGAAAAGTTGTATTGCTTTTCTGGTAAGATGACATTTTGAGCCGGTTGACATTTGGAGATAATGTTGTTCATATAATGATATAAATATAGTAAATATACAGACCATTTTTTCAATCCACAGCTGAATGAAAGCCTTCCGGACTCGGTGAATTTTCATGGGAGTCGTTTGGTGGCAATTTGCGCTACTCAAGTGGGTTTTGGGGAAAAAGGTGGGCGACCCAACACTCGCCTCTGACGTTACGTTGTGGCCAGGAATCTAACCCGGCGCACTGTAATAGAGGGTTTTTTAAAATCCTTTATATTAAGTTCACTTGCTTGCTTGCGCGCTTACGACCGTGCAAATCTTTCGGTCGTTTTTTAACCCACTTCCCGTGATCCAATCGAGCTGACATTTTGCACACAGGCTCGTTGTCCGAGACAATTAATGTTTGTGAAAAAATTTTCCCAAAATTTTACACTGTTTAGGGAAAAAAATTAAATATTTAATTACCAATTGCTTAATACTGGCAGACAATCATCTGACCCATAGGTGGCAGCCATCTCAAGCCAGAGGACGAGAGGACTCTAGCCGCCACTCATATAAAGGATTTATAGTGAAAAACTTAGTTTTTACGGGTTATACTTATTTTGGGTTAGATTGTGTAAATATAAATGCGCCGTTAAACCCGCCACCACCTGACACGGTCAATTAGTAAGGCTTGTAACGTAAACATGCATCTTCTTGGGTCTTTCGGTAAAGTCACGTAGAATGGAAATAATAAAATAATAAAACATAATAAAATAATTCTCACGACGTTTCGGCCACAACGCAAGCAGCCGTCCTCAGGTGAAGAACAGGTCTGTCGAGAAGACAGTCTGAATGACACACCCCAGGCTTGGAGCGTCTATTTAAGCTGGGATGGAGAGGCAAAGAGCGCCTTGACAAAATAATTTGCATATCAAGAGGAATTTTAGCATATTTATGGGAAATGCAGATATGCGATTAGTACTACTTGCTATTTTCATCACACCGGTGTTTCGGAGTGAATATACACGATATTGTTCGCGAAAGGCCTGCGTGCGAAGATCGGGGACACCATGTTTCACAGCTTGGCACGCCAGCTGCCGCAACTCCAATCTGCCCCCGCTGATGATGTACGACACGGTTTTATAGCAGCATATATAGATGAACAAACTGTGAACAAAAAGTTTTGGTGAATTAACTTTCATTAAGTCAATTGCATGCTTTCAACCTGATAATTTTAATTATGTTACTGTGTTGATTTGGGCTTTGCCGGTGTTAAGTATACTGCATATACCTATTGTTTTTGTATTAAGTCAGGGATGTATTGAAAATGTAATATCGCACACGATTTTAGAGCTCTTGCCAACTTTCATCATGATCATGCCAACTTCATTGGAACACAATTCCATTTTTCATAGGATATATTGTATCATCTCCCCAGACAGTGAATGATAATTAACTTTTTAAAATCCAATAACATACCGATTTCCAACCGTACGTTACTTTCTGGACAGTAATCTTTTGTGGCTTCGCACGGTTTCCATTACACTTCTCAAATTGTCAAATGCAGTTCGAGAAACTGGATAGTTCAGACAATGTCACTTCGCATGTACTTCCTGATTTGGCGCCGCCAATTCTCGAGATGTTCCTTTGCCTCGCCTGGTATACAGGAGGTCGTGGGTTCGATCCCGACCCTGACGCCTGCTGCTGTATATTTGTAGTTTGCGTCTCTCTCTCTCTCATCATCATCACGGTGGCTAGGAGATGTTAACTACCTCGCCTGGTGTACAGGAGGTCATGGGTTCGATCCCGACTCTGATGCCTGCTGCTGTATATTTGTAGTTTGCGTGTCTCTCTCTCATCATCATCACGGTGGCTAGGAGATATTAACTACCTCGCCTGGTGTACAGGAGGTCATGGGTTCGATCCCGACCCTGACGCCTGCTGCTGTATATTTGTAGTTTGCGTGTCTCTCTCTCATCATCATCACGGTGGCTAGGAGATATTAACTACCTCGCCTGGTGTACAGGAGGTCTGGGTTCGATCCCGACCCTGACGCCTGCTGCTGTATATTTGGAGTTTGCGTGTCTCTCTCATCATCATCACGGTGGCAAGGAGATGTTAACTACCTCGCCTGGTATACAGGAGGTCGTGGGTTCGTACCCGACCCTGACGCCTGCTGCTCTATATTTGGAGTTTGCATGTTTTCTCCCCGTTGTCGTGTGGATTTTTCTCTGGGTCATCCGGTTTACCCCTCCACATTTAGAAACATCATTTCAGAGAGTATTTGGCTGCTGCTATAAATCTACACGTGATAAGCCACTTAGTTGAGCTATCATTTGTGGCCAGGTCGCTTCTAAAAGTGAGCTACAGGGCTCAGTGGTCCTTACCCAGTAAAACAAAAAGAGTTGTAAATAGTTTTGTTTTTTTCGAACAGGGAGATGCTTTTACTTGACTTCTGAATCCATGTGGCAATGATTGTTGACGTCAACAAAACTTGTATTTGTGGAGCAGCAGCAGCATCGTTATATCATGAAGTGAGGACCCCCAAAGGATTTGACTTGCTGGCCTTAACTTGTACACATCTGTTCGTCGGAATATAGACCGTGGCTGGCGGGGAACCTTTTCCTTACTGAGTGCCGAATAGAATCGTCCGCATGCCTCTGGCGCGCAACACACGAGCACGGACCGTAGCGTTATCCACTAATAACGTGAAAAATAACTTAACGTGAAAAAAAAATTAACCCGTAAAAACAAAGTTTTTCACTATAAATCCTTTATATGCGTGTTCAATGGGCCACAACCCAGCCCACATTGGTCTTTGAAACGGGCGGCTAGAGTCCTCTCGTCCTCTGGCTTGAGATGGCTGCCACCTATGGGTCAGATGATTGCCTGCCACCATTAAGCAATTGGTAATTAAATATAAAAAAAAATCCTAAAGAGTGTAACATTTTGGAAAAAAATTTCACGAAAATACATTGCCACGCACAACGAGTCTGTGTGCAAAATGTCAGCTCTATTGGATCACGGGAAGTGGGTTAAAAAACGACCGAAAGATTTGCACGGTCGTAAGCGCGCAAGCAAGCAAGCGAGTGAACTTAATATAAAGGATTTAATGACTTAACTTTTACAAGCGAAGCCAAAATCCGCGGTGTCGCCAGATCGAACACATTCACCGATAGTGCCCGACATTAGTGTGGCGAAGATGCTCTCGGTAACGGATACATGTAGTTTGGTTAGGGTTTCTAAAATGTTTGGCCTCGTGGCCACGGGGACATTCAACGAAGTCGCGGAGGCTTTGGGTTCACCCCCACCCCTTGCTGTAGACAATGGCGCATTCTCCAAGTAAGATCAATGCGCTCGTGTTGAATACAACGAAACTTCTTAGCACGCAGCCGATTGGTTTCCAGGTCACTCTCTTTGAGAGAACCGGACAACTGTCACGAGGAGTGTCGATACTCGGCCAATGAGGCTTTCTTTGATTAAAAAAACCCCAAATATTTTATGAGATTATGAAAGCCCAACGTGGTGCAATTGGGATTTTTTAGTTTGTTATGTAATAAAAAAACTAATTGTATGCCTTGCAATAACCCCCTTGAACATCTCCGGCACACTAGTGCTGCAGGAACGACTGATTGAGCATGCCTTGATGTCAGAAAACAAGCCGGATGAAAACAGGCCTTTAGGGGCGGCACTCGCATTCTTTGCACGTGTACGCATGCACGTTCAGAATAGGAATATTTATTTCTACTGGAGGAGGAATCCGATGAGCTATAAAGCTCTTTCACAGGTGGCCAGTGGGGGCGGGTGAGAATTTTGCAACAGCAAACGATACAAAAACCACGATAGGAAAGGTCAAATCTCGGTTTTCGCAATGACCTCGTTAAATCCATATCGACTTATCGGCCGATCAGCGATGCTTATCCTTGGTAGGAAAATCTCAAACGCTGACGCTTGTCCACCAACAGGTGAAGAGGCATTTCAAGTTTTGCTCGGAGTACGTAGCCACGAGAATTTCCATTCCCGTTAGAACAGTAACACAGTGTTGGCGCAATTACTTTTGATCCCGCAGAGCTGGCCTATAGAAAACAAAGCCACACTCGGTGTACTTGCCAGGCCAGCTGTCGCTTTTAGCGTCCGTGGCCACGTCTTAATCTTGCCGGCAAATTCGCGCAACTTTTTAAAGCCACACGCGGTAGTTTTTTTTGCACGCGCGCGGAAAGCGTGGCGGTAGAGAGGTATGCTTTCCCCCACTCCACCCCCTCCGCTCCCCCCCCCCGTGTTATTTTTTTCGTTTTGTTTAGCCTGCATGGCGTCACGGTATTTGGGTAAAAGTATGTGTCGTATGTAATGGGAAGCTGAGCCGGAGGTGGTGGTGGCGGCGGCGGCGGTGTACATGTCCTGGGCGTGGAGTTGGTGCATTTTTTTGTACGGGTTATGCAGACGCAGCAATACAAAGACAAACATCGCCACCTTCCACCCCCCCCATCTTTCAATTCATCAACTGTTTGAGCTAAGTATTGTTAGGGAGAACTTGTTCAAGTTGACCAGGCGCACGAGAGGGTGATGTGGACGGCGTTGCGCTATTTGCACACCCTTTGTTCGCCCCAGTACTGTTCAGAATGAGAATATTTTCGATGCTAGAGGAGAAATCCGATGAGCTATGAAGCTATTTTTCACAGATGTCCAGCGGGAGCACGGGGTCAGACCGTTACGTCAACAAACAATACAAAAACACGGCGGGAGTGCAAAATATAGGTAAGGTAAGCAAACCACTCAATAAGTATACAAATTAAACTAAACAATTTGATTTTACTAGGGAAAGCCCACTGAGCTATTGGCTTGCACTGGTAGGAACCACCTGGTTCCACCAGCCCACAGGTGATTATTGTGTCCGTCTGTCGTGCATCCAAACATGGGAGGGGTCAGGCTGGGTGGAGAGGGGAGGGTGGGGAGGGGCTGGGTGGGGAGGGGCTGGGTGGAGAGGGGAGGGTGGGGAGGGGCTTGGTGGGGAGGGCCTGGGTGGGGAGGGTGGGGCTGGGTGGGGGGTGGGGCTGGGTGGGGAGGGGCTGGCCACCCCGTGGTGCCCTTATAAAACTCAACGTTTAACCTACTCACGCCGGCTTGTGCCCGCCCTCACAGTCGGGCATATTTGCGGAATACACCACGCCGCTGTTGACCCTGCAGGCCATTGACCGAGCAACCCAACGTTCCTACCAGCTCCCTCCGCACGAATGTGTTCCAGAAGCGAACTGGCTATCAACAATGATAGCTCAACGGAGGTGGCTTATCACATGGACATTTATAGCAGCCAAATAGTCTAAATAATCTCACTGCATATTTCTAAATGTGGAGGGGAAAACAACGGACGACCCGGAGAAAGATTCCAAGCAAACATTGGGGGGAGAGACACGCAAACTCCAGATATGCAGGCCTCAGGGTTGGGATCGGGATCAAACCCCCGACCTCCTGCAAGCCAGGCGAGAAAGGTAACATTCGCATCACGCCATCGTGGCCGCCCCTGTTGTTTGCACTCATCACATGGTACTCATTTAAAGCCGAATTGACTCAAATTTAGGGGGGGGGGTGCTCAACGTAGGTTTGTTACCTTTTATATTATCCGTGATTGGGTATCGAACCCAGGCGCTGGAATCACAGGGCAGTGTGCTAACCACGGCATCAGCCAATGTCATCCATCTGACTCTGAAAGGGCTCACCAAATCCAAATAAAAAAAATTGGCCCACCACCGTTGTGGGATATTCCCGGATTACGTCCATCCACTTAAAAGGTACTTAAATATAACCCCTTTGACATCATTCTCAAGAGTGAAATTACACGTTTGAAAATGACTCCGCAGCCAGGCTCAAAGAGCGATTGACGCAACGAACGGGGTGAGTGCAGACCGTCTCGTTCTCACTCCTGCTCCTCGACTCTCTCGTCGGTTTTGACACGGGGGTTAAGAGCCTGCGGTGTATTTTGATGTCGCCAAGCGTGCCCGTCGGGCAGACGTCGGAACAAGGCCTAATGTGCAATGACTGCAACGTTGGTCACGGTGCTGCGTGTTTTTAAGATTTCTCAAACGCATCATTTGCCAATGGACATTTCCACCACCTACTTAAGTTAAGGCCTCCTCAAAAGAGACGAATAGTTTAGTAGATGATCGGCGACTGCGCCGTGGTGCCCTGCGTTTTCAATTTAACTCGGCGCCCCATGATCCTTTGCTGAAAGGGGGGCAAGGGGTCCCCACCATCCCTACCTCCCTCCCCCGGCCCCCCCAAACTGTCAAAAAACGTAATTGATGGGAGGTTTTGAGTTTGCGACTGGAATTGAGTACAATTTTGATTTAAAGCTTTCGTGACTGCAGGGATTCATATTCTTGGTTCTTTCGGTAAAGTCACGTAGAAGGGAAATAATAAAATAATAATTCTAGATTTGAAGCTTTCGTGACTGCAAGTATTCGTATTCTTAGGTTTTTTCAGTAAAGTCACGTAGGTAAAAAATCTAAATTAATAAAGTAAAATAAAAATAAAATAAAAATCACGACGTTTAGGAGGCAACACAAGCTTCCGTCTTCAGTAGGAACTGTCTCACTTGATACAGCAATCGTGCTGTGACGGTTCCACCTGAAGACGGAAGCTTGTGTTGCCTCCGAAACGTCGTGATTTTTATTTTATTTTTATTTTACTTTTATTAATTTAGATTTTTTATCTACGTGACTTTACTGAAAAAACCTAAGAATATAAAATAATAATGTTTTATATTTTTATTACTTTATTACATCCCTTCTACGTGACTTTACCGAAAGAACCAAGAATATGGAATCGAGTAGTTCCATTGTCTGTGAGAAGAGCAGCCAGCCAGCCGATGGCAAGCGGGCTTAGCGGAGGGGAGTGAGCGACGTTTCTTAAAGTAGAAACTGAATGCGCTGAGCATTGTTCGAAGGAAGGTGCGCACCCCAAGTTCGAAACAATTGTGGGTTTTATTTTTTCCTCTTGCTTATCGACAAGGTGAGATTGAAACATCGGTTTACGAGATATCAGAACTCGATTCTCTGGTTATTTCACGATGCTCACGCATTTCGTCATAATGTAACGGGGCAATGTTCTCTCCAATATAAGTATAACCCGTAAAAACAAAGTTTTTCACTCTAAATCCTTTATATGCGTGGCGGCTAGAGTCCTCTCGTCCTCTGGCTTGAGATGGCTGCCACCTATGGGTCAGATGATTGCATTGCACCATTAAGCAATTGGTAATTAAATATAATATTTTTGTCATAAAAAGTGTAAAATTTCACGAACATTAATTGTCACGCACAACGAGTCTGTGTGGAAAATGTCAGCTCGATTGGATCACCGAAAGTGGGTTAAAAAACGACCGAAAGATTTGCACGGTCCTAAGCAAGCAAGCACGCACGCAAGCACGCGAACTTAATATAAAGGATTTAAAAAGGTTGTCGGGCAGACGACGTCTCACTTGCAAGGATAGATGGATAAACATTGAAGACAATGGGCCATTGTGGAATATTTTAACAATCGTCACTGCTTAATTATTGCATTTGAAAAGTGATCTGGAACACGGCTTATATTCCAGTTTCTAACATCCACAATATTGCATGTTTTAATAACCATCAGCCACGATCTATTAACTGCTGGATTAAGGCCAAACCGAGTTGTCTCCGTCCCTCACTGTCCTCGCAACGCAACAATCCACGCAGTGCCTTACATCAACTATATTTCAATGCCCCTGCATCGATCTCGATTTGAAGCTTTCGTGACTGCAGGAATCCATACTCTTTGGTTCTTTCGGTAAAGTCACGTGGGTAGAAATAAAATAAAAATAAATCACGACGTTTCGGGCACAAAACAGGCGTCCCACCTGTTGACGGACGCTTGTGTTGCGCCCGAAACGTCGTGATTTATTTGAATTTTCTACCTACGTGACTTTACCGAAAGAACCAAAGAGCATGCCCCTGCATCCTCGGTGGATGTGCTCACAGGCATCTTGTTCCCTCCTTTTGTCATCGTTGGTGTGTGTCCCCCCCCCCCCCACCCACAAAAGCTGTGGCCGAGTGGGAATTGCGCAAGGCGGTGGGAAACTTGGGATCTCGGCCGTTGTGGCTTATGCCTCGTTTCCACGGCCAGCGGGAAGGACAAGGAGCTTATGCCAGGCCAAGCTTTTAACCGTTTCCTATTTGGAGATGACTGCAAGTTGCAGGGCGCGGGTCTCACGTTCACCGCCGAATCGCGTGAACGCGCGACTGGTTCAGCGTTCGTTTGATTTCGAAGAGGCATAGTCGCGCTGTCGATTTGAAAGGCGTTGCGCTCGGCGCGGCGAACCAAGGTGACGTGACCGCCGCACTCTACGACAGCTAGCACCAAACTGCCGCACGCCCTCCCGCGTGGCCTTAACGTTATTAAGAAGTTTTATTTTAGGCTTTCTTCCGATTCCGTTCCGATGACGTACGCGGATGCCATCGCAACGGCAAAAATAATTAAAGAGAAATAATAAAATAATAAAATTAAAACATAATAAAATAACTCTCACGACAGACCTGGTCTTCACCTGAAGACGGCTGCTTGCGTTGTGGCCGAAACGTCGTGAGAATTATTTTATTATGTTTTATTTTTATTATTTTATTATTTCCCTTCTACGTGACTTTACCAAAAGAACCAAGAAGATGAATCCCTGCAGTCACGAAAGCTTTAAATCGAAAAATAATTAAAGAGTCCACGTTCCCACAGCAAAACCCTAACAGTTGATTTTCAGATTCCCCGAAAAACTTTAGAGCCCGCTTCTCTACTTGTCGACCCGAACTGGTTGGCGATTAAATGAGATACGTGCCGCTCACGTTCATTTCAGCTTGCCAGACGTGTTGGTGTATTCTTTTTTTTTTTTACAGTTTTTATGTCAACTCAACTCGAGCCCGGTAACGAGCATCGATCACAGAACAAGAAGGCGCGGAGATGGGGGGGGGGGGGGTCAGAAGTTCCGTGAACAAAATCTTGAGGTCGGCGCGGTAGGGCTTAGAGAAGTGGGGAGGGAGGGGAGATTTGGCTCCCTGCCCCACCCAGGTTTGGGGGCCACTCGCGGAGAAGTGACGACCGTGTTTTAAATCCTCGGGGCTGAAAAAGTCTTTAACTAACCATGGACTTACCGCATTCATTGTTGACGAACACCAACTTTTTCAAGGCCGCTGTCTTAACCCTCCCCCCCGGCTCCCCCTACCCACTAGCGGGGAGATGTGGGGGTAGGGGGGGATGGCAGGAACGAAGCGGGAGCCGGGGCCAAGCGCCACAGAGCAGAGGTCGCAATCGGGTACCCGATACCCTACCCGATACCCGGCTACCCGGCCGGGTACGGGTACGGGTAGCCGTTTGCGACCCTGGTGCGGCCGGGTACGGGTACGGGTAGGCCGTGAGTCAATGGTGAGTCACCGTTTGTCACTCATTTCGGGTAGGGTATGGGTAGGGAACGGCTACCCGTGCCTGGCCGGGTACGGGTACCCATTTGTGACCCTGGTGCAGCCGGGTACGGGTAAGGAATCAAAACCCGTTTGCGACCTCTGCCACAGAGCAGCGCTGGGACAGCTTCCCGGTGCCCCTCGAGTGTTCGCTCCTGGGCCAGCGCTAGGAGGCCATTGCTGGGTCGGCAAATCCAAAGTTTCCCCAGTGCTCGTGCACGTACCCACATTAAACCTCTTGTCGCACCCCGCGTAGCCAGCCGTGTTAATCGGAGGTGGTCGCGGGAGATGGGTCGGGCTAGTTTCTCGCCGTGGGAATCGCCGCTCAAGTCGGCCAGTCAACAACCCAGACGCTTCTTCTTGGTTCTTTCGGTAAAGGCACGTAGAAAGAAATTAATAAAATAATCAAAATAAAACAGAATAAAAGAATATAATATAAATAATAAAGTAATATAATATATATTTTATTATGTTTTATTTTTATTATTTTATTAATTTCTTTCTACGTATTTATATTGTTTTATTATGTTTTATTTTTATTATTTTATTAATTTCTTTCTACGTGACTTTACCGAAAGAACCAAGAAGATGAATCCCTGCAGTCACGAAAGCTTTAAATCGAAACCCAGACGCTGTTATCGTTCGCGATCTGCCCGACGAATTAGAGGATTCATTTGCTTTGGCTTTTCGCGAGGAGGCTCGCTCCTTTAATAAACTCGCGCCTGTTGCTGTTTGCGCTGGGGGCGGATGTGATGGAGTGTGCGGCGGGCTGCTGCTGCTGCTCGTGGTTTATAGCTCTGTTTTTGTTTGTTATGGCTCGCTTGTCATGGCTGCTGCAGTGAACATGCTCTCCTTCCCTCCACCACCACCACCTCCTCCTCCCTT
Organism: Lethenteron reissneri; assembly: GCF_015708825.2. Classification (NCBI taxonomy): domain Eukaryota; kingdom Metazoa; phylum Chordata; class Hyperoartia; order Petromyzontiformes; family Petromyzontidae; genus Lethenteron; species Lethenteron reissneri. The sequence continues at coordinate 6,971,225 of NC_083780.1, forward strand.
CCGCACTGACGGATGAGCGGCAGAAGCCCGCTGTTGTGGAGTTAATAGGCGCACGCAAACAAACACGCGCCGCGGGCAGAAGCCGACTAGCAGATGCCCAACGTAAACATCGTGCGGGACTGACGCTCGCGGCTCGCTGTTGCGGTTTGCGTGCTTTGTCGGATTCGTCCGCGGATTTTCAAGTCTGGCGAAGTATTGGGGAAGGACTTTTAAAAGAGAAAAATGCTATTGCCCCGCGGTTTTTAGCCGCTTAAAGCGGTACACGGTTTAGCGTTCTAAACTGGAGAGTTGATCCAAAAATGGAAGCTGGGCCGCGGTGTTGAGGTTAAGTTCGGCTAATGAGGACGCTTGTGATGGTTTCACAAAGTGCACATTTCTCTCGCCCTCCCCACACCCCTCTCACCCAGCCTGTCCGCATGACCCACAACAGCTGCACCCGCGAGCAAATTTGAGTCTCGCACACACGCACGCACGCACACGCGCGCGTTTCTGAGAAAGGCTTGCGTGTGAAAGGCACTAAAAGTAACGTGTGCGCTAAACTCACGGTAACGGTTACGACTTGAAGTGTGCGAACACCATTCGTAAAATGCACGTGCACGTGTGTGCAACGGCAACGCTTGAACCGTGCGCTTGCGTGTGTGCAAACTCCCACCCGTGCACACTTGAGATGTTGACTCGCATGTACGCAATTCATTATTTGGCTTCTAAACGCCGACAGTACAATTGTCCGCTCGCACATGCAACAGAGATCACTTGTACATACTCTTAGTTCTTTTGGTAAAGTCACGTAGGTAAAAAAATTAAATTAATAAAATAAAATAATAAAAATCACGACGTTTCGGAGGCAACACAAGTCTCCGTCATCAGGTGGGACCGTCACAGCCAGATTTGCTGCATCAAGTGAAATCTGGCTGTGACGGTCCCACCTGATGACAGAGACTTGTGTTGCCTCCGAAACGTCGTGATTTTTTTCGTATTTTATTTTATACATTTTTATTTCATTTTTTACCTACGTGACTTCACCGAAAAAACTAAGAGTATGAATCCTTGCAGTCACGAAAGCTTCAAATCTAGAATCACTTGTCCAGCCAACTTGCACACCTAAATTGGGCAGCGTTGGTCGTTCGCGGTTTGAATCCGGCGGCCTGCCTTGGTTATTGTTTGCGGGTGCGTTGACCCATAATGATACGCGCCGTATAATAACACGCAGTAGTGGGATAGGGCAGCAGAAGTAACGGAGAGGGCGATATCGGAGCAGTGAGCCACCGGCGCTCGACTGAGATTCTGATTTCAAACCCGGGCCGGCGTCCCATCGTTGCTTCCAGGTTGCCGAGTGTAATGGGAGATGCACAATTTCCGTCTCGTGTTGACAACGAGAGAGATCTGTGTGAATGTGCGACTCTCGCGCGCTTTTTATCTTCTGGCGAAGTTTCCCGCTGCTTATGCCGCGCCGACTGGGGAGCTGCAGGAGGATCTCTCTTCGTCTCGCGAGTAAACTTTCATTTTCAACACTCGCCACGAAAAAATGACAGCCCGCAGCCCCTAACCCTGGCAGTATTGCTCACCTTCAGACCAGTGCTATCCATCATGTCAACTGAACCCCAGGCATAGCCCCGGACCTTCACGCGTACTCTTCCACACGTGATGACGGTCACGAAGCAGTCCTTTTAAAGAGCTGCATGCGCTTCCTGAGGCCCCAGGCCGGTGACCCCCTGTCCCAGTCTTAAGCGTTAGTCTTTAAGCCTGCACTCGTAGTTGTTAACCTGGGGGTGCGAGATGCCCTTTCTGGGGGTGCGAGACATGGCCAGATTTTATTAGACGGTAAATCATCGAAAACACAAATTAAGCACGGGCAACGTTAAGTACAACTACTTTGTTTCGTCAAACCCCTACGTATTTATTGACATTATACATTATTGTAATTATTGAGAACCATACCCAAACCTTACTCTGGGCCCACGGGCAAACTCTCCTGGGCCCACGCCAAACTCTTAATTATGTTTTTCAAACCCAAGGCAAACGAGTGCCTCTCTTCGTGGCATTGATTTGTTGCGCATGCCGGGTACGGGTACCCGTTTGCCACCCTGGTGCGGCCGGGTACGGGTACGGGTAGGCCGTGAGTCACTGGTGAGTAACCGTTTGTCACTCATTTCAGGTAGGGTACGGGTAAGGAATGGGTACCCGTACCCAGCCGGGTACGGGTAGGGAATGGGTACCCGTACCCGGCCGGGTACGGGTACGGTTACCCATTTGCGACCCTGGTGCGGCCGGGTACGGGTATGGGTAAGGAATCAAAACCCGTTTGCGACCTCTGACGCTTGTAGAGGGGAGGCGGCCACGCGGGGGGGGGGGGGGGGGGCGGGGGGCGCGCACGTACTTTTTTGTTGGCCACGAGCATCGCATCGTGGCGTTTTCTGCGGCGCCGTTAAGCGCAAGCCGGGGGGGGGGTATCGTCACGGAATCGTCACGGTATCGTGACGGTATCGTGACGGTATCGTCACGGTATCGTCACGGTATCGTATCTTGCCCGCTGGCGCTGTTGCGGCACTAACCGCACGCGTGTCCTTTGCTGAGCAGAAGCACGTGTCGTCGTCCGTGGTTGGGTTTGCCGGAGCCAAGCGCTTCGGTTTTCGTCTGTTCGTTAATCAGGGAAGTGTTTGGCCAAGACAATGTCAGAGTTGTGTTTTTTGTTTGCATTATGACTGCAGGTATTGCGGTCTATGCAAACATGACTCCTTGTAAAAAAAGGTGTCAGTTTTGTTGCCAGATAGAAGGGTAAAAAAAACTATTATATTTTTTACTGGTAAATGAGGTTCCAATGGTGTAAATGCTTACCCCGAGCTCTCATACTCTGATGGTGCATTGTCTTTGAGTTGTGCGCCTTTCGGCGTCATCTGGTCCAACCCATGTGAGACTAGGCTCTAAGGAAAGCTGTCTCGGGTGTGGACCAATCAACTTCAAGGACAGTGCATACTTTATCAGAGTTATGTTTTTTGTTTGCAGTCCGACCTTGTGTATTGTGGTCAATGCAAACATGACTCCTTGTAAAAAAGGTGTCAGTTTTGTTGCCAGATAGAAGGGTTAAAAAACTATTATCAAGACAATGTCTGTTTATACAAAGGGGGGGGGGTCCCTGGGAGGCGGTGGAGGGATGAGAGAGTTCTACTTTTTATTTCGTCTTTTCAACGCTTTTATTTGACTCGTTATTTATTTACATTTTCGATAGGGGGGTGGCTGAGGCACCTCGGAGGTCAAAGTGTCGAGTCCGGCACCGCTGAGATCCTGCGTTCGATTCGAGGTTTTCATCCCCCCCCCTCGACCTCCTGTGTGCAGTGTTGTTTGAAGGTCTCCGCCTGATTTACAATGATTGCACGTAAAATTTCGATTTAAAGCTTTCGTGACTGCAGGGCCACAACGCAAGCAGCTTGCGTTGTGGCCGAAACGTCGTGAGAATTGTTTTATTATGTTTTATTTTTATTATTTTATTACTTCCCTTCTACGTGACTTTACCGAAAGAACCAAGAAGAAAAATGATTGCACGCACAAAAAACTCCTATTAAATTAGTTTCCCCCCCTACCAAACACCACCACCACCACCACCGGCCATAATTTGGCTGAATTCCAGCTCTGAGAGTTAAACTCTCACTTTGGATGCCATGTGACAAACGCTCATCTCCCGAGTGGAGTGCAGTGCGGGAAAGTGTGACACTATTGTGTCGAGATAAAAAAAATTAACCCGTAAAAACAAAGTTTTTCACTATAAATCCTTTATATGCGTGGCATCGGTTTTATTTTATTATTCACTTCTGTTTTTCTTGAGTAAGAGTTTCATTTTTATCACATTGGTATTTTAAATTAAATATGAAATTTTTTTTTCCAAAAAGTGGAAAATTTTGGAAAAAATTTTTGACGCAAATAAATTGTCACGCACAACGGGTCTGTGTGCAAAATGTCAGCTCGATTGGATCACGGGAAGTGGGTTAAAAAACGACCGAAAGATTTGCACGGTCGTAAGCGCGCAAGCAAGCAAGTGAACTTAATATAAAGGATTTATAAAGAGACCCACTTGAAAAGGTTTTCCAGAAGAAGTTGTGGTTTTATTTTGGGATTTTTCTCCGGGTCCTCCAGTTTTTCCCCTCCACATTTAGAATCAACATCACGACGCGTTTAGATTATTTGGCTGCTACACATTTCCACGTGATGATGCTGAGCTGCCACTTCGTTGACCTATCGTATGTGTGGCCAGGTCGCTTCTGGCAAAGAGCTTCATAGCTCATCTGATTCCTCCTGCAGTATAAATAAAGATTCTGATTCCAGTGTTAGTCTCGATGTGTTCTGCCCAAGCCCACTTTCATAAACCGGAGATATGACGTCCATCCCTGGCGTATGTTGATCAATAGGATTCTTCTTCTTGGTTCTTTCGGTAAAGTCACGTAGAATGGAAATAATCAAATAATAAAAATTTAACAATTTTCACGACGTTTCGGCCACAACGCAAGCAGCCGTCCTCAGGTGGAGAACAGGTCTGTCTCCTCGACGGCTGTTTGCGTTGTGGCCGAAACGTCGTGAGAATAATTTTATTATGTTTTATTTTTATTATTTTATTATTTCCATTCTACGTGACTTTACCGAAAGAACCAAGAAGATGAATCCCTGCTGTCACGAAAGCTTTAAATCGAAATTCAATAGGATTCTGTTTCTCTCGATGTGTACGTTCCACTGGAGTGTGCTTCTCGCGCTTCTGATTCGTTGTGTGCTTCTTTGCATCGTCGGTGTTCGTGTTTCCGATCCACGTTGTCGAAGCGGGGTGGTGACGTGCACTTGTCCAAAGTGTCCATCTTCAGGCACAGTGCGTGCATGCGCGCGCGCATGTGTTTCAAATGCATCGCGCTGGCATTTTGTATCGGTTCCCATCCGCATTATTTGTCCGCGTGCATTTGTCGCAAAATCCGAATCGGGAAGCATTTAAGTTGGAAGCAGCGGGCGGAATATGTGACCGCGTATAATTATACGTAATTATTGAGTATTTCATCGAATGCCGAGACGACAAGAACGCACTATTATTTACCTCCAAGTCGCCTCCAGTGCGGAGGTATACTGTTAACCGTTATTAAATTGCGGTTACTTTTAATCGCAAACTGATGTTGTGTTGCCATTATTATATGAAGACAAAAGAAGGGGTCCCCCTGTTAGTCTGCGCGTAGACTGTCGGCGCAAGTGCTGTCGGCGAGAACCTATTAAAGTCGGCGCCATGCACGAGGGGGTGGCATGTCCCCAACACTACGCCCAGGCCTCCTTTGTCTCCCCATTGCGGATGCTCACTCACCGCACCGCCGTGCCCATCAAAGGCCTCGGTTGACCAAGCGGGAGGCTTGGAACGGGTTCGAGTACAAGGTTTGGAAATCGTAACTCGGCACGTGCGTATGCACACGCTTGCCGCTACCCTTCCGGTCTTGACTGTGAATCACAACATCGTCTCGCGTTACCGCCACTTTGGGCCTATGCCCTTGCCAATATTGAGAGCTTGCCAAAAAGTGACTTGGGGCATTCTCATGCCGGCGATCAATCGGTGCCCGTCAAGTTAGCAGCTTTTTTTCTTCACATCCCTTGAAATCGTTCAACTAAAACCACAGCCACGGGCGTGACCTCGGTGACAGAAGCTCGCTTGTAGGTAATTTCAAATCCCTGAGGCAGCACTACTAAGATTTTAGGTTTTAGAACCCGGGCCGATGTCCCGTTGTCCTGCCGGGTTGGCAAATGTAATGGGTTGATGGTTTCTTCGAGCTCTGGGTACATTTAGTCTTTTGACATCGGGGGGGGGGGGGGGGGGGAAGAAAAAAAGTGCTCCTCCCGGCGGGCAGGAGTTCACCTCGTGTTGACACGAGAAGGCCCCGTTGAATGTGGTTCACCACGTTCGTAGCGCAGCGTGCCGTGCTAAGCAGATCTGCCGCCCGTTCGCCACTTCTAGCGATTGTGACCGTTGGTATTTGGGATGCTTCAATGACATTCTTAAGATTCAAAGTGATTTGTCAAACAAAGATGCAGATCCCCCCCTGTGTAGCCTTGACAGACCGTAGGGGCGAATGCTGTTAGTGAGCACCTATGAAGGCTGGCACGGCACATGAGGGGGTCGGTGGCCAGCATCATGCCCGACCGCCTTTGTCTCCCTAGTGACGATGTTTGTATATCACATCAGGTACTCGGGGAGTCTCAGGAACCGGCTCAGATAATCGTCACATTGTTGTTGGCCGTGAGCGGGAATCGAAGTCGTGTTGCCGGGTTCGTAGCGCTAACTGCAACGCCACTGCTCTAACACACGCGCGCGCACAAACCGCGTGCCCCTATCCAGCAACTTTGAGCCACCAAAATCCGCCCACCCAAGCGTACCGAGGGCAAATCTGCGTTCAATGGGCGACAGGGCGTTCAGTAGTCGGCCGCCTCGTTTGTGGAATGTCTTGCCCCGGTCCGAAAGGGACGTTCCGTTGGCCGAGGTTTTTTAGGATGACTCAGAAAACCACGTTTATTTTCTCTTGCGTATCACCGTCTGTGTAAGGGGGGGGGGGGTTGTTTTCGTCTTGGTTTTAACTTTAAGGGTTTTTACTGACTGGGAGTGTGTTGGAAAGTGGTGTGTGGCCTTGTATGGATGGCACTATGTACAACGGAGGTTTACTTGCTTACTAACAGACCTTTACATCTACCTAATATTATTTTAATAATTTTTTAGTATGCTTAAGGTGACTTTAAAATACAGGATATGAAAACAAAAATGTGAATTTGTCCTCTGCACAAAATTATACTCCTCCACTCAATTGTAATAATAATAATTATTGGAGTAGATAAAGCGACCTCAAGCAATCGTTCTCAGGGCGATTGTGACAATACGTTTGACCAATTGGTTGTATTTAAATCACGTGCAGTGCAAGTTCGGAGTGTTTACAAGGTTGCGCCGAGAATGATGAAATCTTGCAGGAAGGAATCAGATTAGTTTTGACGAAAATGCGTGCAGGTTTTTCGAGCGGTTATTGTTATCTCTTTGGACAACAGTTCTATTCAGAAGAATAGGGTCGGGTGACTGAGATGGAATGCACCTTCTAGAAGGGTCTAACGTGTGTGTTACGCCTATGGCCAATGCACAGCGAGTGTTCCCCGTCTCGTCACATCTCAGAAGCTAAGCAGCTTTGAGCCTGGATAGTGCTTGGATGGGTGTCTGCTACGTAGGCTTCGGCAAGGTAAGGTAAAAGTGTAAAAACAACGAGCCTACCTTTACCCTACCTTTTACCTTACCACAATACAATCACTCTACCCTACCTTTTACCCTTTAGCAGGTAAGGTAAAAGGTAAAAATCAACGAGCCTACCTTTTACCCTACCCTTTACCCTTACCCCTTGGCATGTCAACACCTTTACCCTTTTACCCGGTAAAAAGGGTACAATTACCTTACCTTGCCGAGGCCTACTGCTACGCACAAACAAGTTGTGTTGCAGGGCTTGCAGGGGCTATCTGGTGATCAGCAGAGCGCAGTGCAGGGAACATCCATTGCTGCGCTGTATGTTTATACTTACAGGCACAGGCTGTTCTCCGATAACGCGTGTTATTGTTGTTTTCATGACGCGAATCGTATAGAACGGGATAATGAATGTTTTAGGGAGCACATTTTTTATTACGCGGAAAGAGAATTGGATATAACGCGATCGAGCGAACGGAGCTACGTCGCGCGAGGGGGGATTGGTTGAGAACGGCTGCCTCGGCGTAGCGTCATCGCACACGGCATTGGGATGCTGCTGGATGCTTCTAGATGCTACCCACGCGCCTCAGTTGTTGTTCGGCCTGCGTACGCATTTCGCGTGTTATGGCGGACTGTGCTTTACCCTATAATATATATTATTGATTATCGTAACGCGATTTTTCCATAACGCGGCGTTCTTCAGGGACGCAACTACCGCCGCGTTATGGGAATAACACACTGCGTATATCCCGCCCACAACCCCCCCTTCTTTTGCCAACCCGCACTGACAAACTTGGTGAAGTATGGTCGCAATAACCCGCGTATGGCATGCACTGGGCTTGGGGATGCCGCTCGCCCAGTCGTGGATTGACAGCCTGGGCTCTAACGTGCACGGCCATTGTTTCACTCGCAACTTCCGTATCCGTGTGGCACGCCGCGGAACAAGGGAGCCGAGTCACATTTTTGTCGACAAGACAGAGTCTGACAGACATGTTCTTCTCCTGAGGACGGCTGCTTGCGTTGTGGCCGAAACGTCGTGAGAATTATTTTGTTATGTTTTATTTTTATTATTTTATTTCTTTCCTTCTCCGTGACTTTACCGAAAGAACCAAGAAGATGAATCCCTGCAGTCACGAAAGTTTTAAATCGAAATATAGGAGTCCCTGTACGAGTTATTTGAAATTGTACATTTCCTCAGTGAGGATGTTATTATTTATCCTTTCCGCGGGCCCCCCCCCCCCCCCCCCAGTCGTAGCCTCGCAAGACCACCAGGCGTTTGCGGAACCAAGGTTGGGAACCTTTGATGTACTTTTATAAAATATTAAAACAAGGACCACTCTGTTTTTGCAGTGATTTGTAACGGAGCCGATAGGATACATATTACAACGGCTGGAAATATCGTGTCCTTTCGTCTCGGCATGTATTCACAAGGACTCCAAAACCCTAAGGCCAGCCTCCGTACGAAACTCCGCACACGGATTGTTTGAAGCTCAGAGTTGTGCAAGTATTTGTTGGGGGGGGGGGAGAATGGGCAACAACTTATTTTTACAAAAAGTTTTTTATTTTCAAAATAATGATTGGCATTTATTTGTAAGGCGCCATCCGCTAATGTCTCAAGGCGCCTTGTTAAGATAAGGAAAGGGGTCAAGAGAGACGAAGCTAAATAAAATAAACTGACTTAAGAACACATCGGTTTTAATTCGTAGGCTTTCGTGAACCAATATTATCCACGAGAGGTTTTTGTTGGGTTAGATCACCCGATCGCCCGATATAACCCAACAAAAAACTTCTACTACGGTTAAGAAAGATGTGGTTTTAAGACGAGACATGTAAGTGTCCGAATTCATATTCTTAGGTTTTTTCGGTAAAGTCACGTAGGTAAAATTTTTTTATTAATAAAAGTAAAATAAAATAAAAATCACGACGTCACTTGATACAGCTGTCGGGCTGTGATGGTTCCACCTGAAGACGAAAGCTTGTGTTGCCTCCGAAACGTCGTGATTTTTATTTTATTCTACTTTTATTAATTTAAATTTCTTACCTACGTGACTTTACCGAAAAAACCAAGAATATGAATCCTTGCAGTCACGAAAGCTTCAAATCTAGAATTAGTGTCCGAATTATCGGATGAACGGATTTCCAACGGTAGCGAAATTCCACAAACGGTGGCGCGGACACGGCTAGTGGCCTCACGCCCCCAGGAATGCAGCCGGGATGGAGGCACGCACAGAAGGCCAGAGTCTGCAGATCTTAACGACCTTTGAGAGGGGTTGGTACGGATTAATTGACTCGCGAATGTTTTCAAAAGTAACATTTTGTTGTTAATCAGGACTGTTGGGACACGTATCTGTGGGTGTAAATTTAGCACGTAGGCTTTCGCGAACAATATCCATAACAGAGGTTTTTTTGGGGGGGGGTTAGATCGCGTAAATATAAATGTGTCAAATTTCGATTTAAAGCTTTCGTGACTGCAGGGATTCATCTTCTTGGTTCTTTCGGTAAAGTCACGTAGAAGAGAAGTAATAATATAATAAAAATAAAACATAATAAAATCAAATAATTCTCAATATAAATGTGTCCTTAAACCCGCCACCACCAAACACAGGCATTTAGTAAGGTTTGTCGCGTTAACATAACATGCCAATTCGTTACTAGTACAGCACACCGGTGTGTTTAGAGAGTAAACCCACAACTTTTAGTTAGTTATGATTACTGGCGAAACGTCTTACTCAAATCGTGGAAATGTTGTGGTTTTACTCTCCAACACGCAACCGGTGTGCTGAAGCAGTAACCACTTGGCACAGTCTGTTTACGTGACACAGCCTTGCTAGTTGGCTGTGTCGGATGGTGGCGGGTTTAACGACACATTTATATATGCACGCGATCTAACCCAAGACAACCTCAGTTATGTGGGTGTTCAGTTAGTCTGCCTGTGTGTATTGTGCTCATTTGCGTTTCTGGGCGCAGATTTCTTTGCGTGGTTAAAAAAATCCCCTAGCAAATGGGAGGCTCCCTTAATAGACTGGCCTGCCGCCTTTTTTTGTTTACCCAGGGACGATTTATGTTTTTGAAAAGTGGCTCGTGCTGAAAGAGCAGACCCATTTGTCGAACATTTCCAAGCCGCAGATCTCACCAGAACGTTTCGTAATGTGGAAAACTTTAACGTTGGAATGGATCATGTTTGAATAAAAATGTCGTAAAAATTGCCGTGCAATCTCTTGCAATAAGATGAGTTTAACTACGCTTTAAATTTGGTCTTCATTGGAACATTTATTTACATAGGCCTATAAGTGCCAGCGAATATACTCTAATGTAAATTGTGTAAATTACACTTAGTTTAGTATTCCCACCACCTCGCACAATTTCACTTTACAATTGCAATTGTACAAGAGAGGCGTTACAATTATAAGCGGGCATTGCCACCATTTTCGACGTGCATTTCAAACGTTTGAAAGGTGCGCGTACTCATTAGCAACGCTTTGCAGCTGAGGTTGAAAAGCGTTGCGGTATTTGCACTACAGCTCTGGCCATCCGTAGCGGGTCATCATGATTCTCATATTGATTATCTCATCTTCTTGGTTCTTTCGGTAAAGTCACGTAGAAAGGAAGTAATACAATGATAAAAATAAAACATAATAAAATAATTCTCACGACGTTTCGGCCACAACGCAAGCAGCCGTCCTCAGGTGAAGACCAGGTCTGTCGGGGAGACAGCGTCTGAATGAAACAGCACACGAGCTTGGAGCGTATATTTAAGCTGGGTTGGAAGGGGGGGAAAGGGCGCTTCGAAATTTTTTTTTATTATGTTTTATTTTTATTATTTTATTACTTCCCTTCTACGTGACTTTACCGAAAGAACCAAGAAGATGAATCCCTGCAGTCACGAAAGCTTTAAATCGAAAAATTGATTATCTCATGTAAATAATCATCGTCACGATCCATGGGCTGATAGCCCGTAGTTGTCCGCTGCACATTTCCACATTTGTTTACACTTTCCTCTCTGTCTTCTAGTGCCAATACGCTCAAATAGTGGTTCACATCTTTCTGGCACCGATCTCTTATCTCGTCGTCATCGTCATCAAGCCATTCTCTTTAACACGCAGAGCCTCACCATTCTGGCGAATTGCCCGATGATGCTGGATGCAATTACCAGCGAAACGTCGTACTCAAAAAAAAATTGTAAATGTTGTGGTTTCACGCTTCAACACACCGGTGGGCTAAAGCAGTGAACTATTTGTCTTTTGTCAACGTGACACTTTTTTTACTGATTGGCCGTGTCGGGTGGTGGAGGGTTACAACACATTTATATATAACGCGATCTAAACGTTGATTATGAAGCCATTCTCTGTTAGGTCTTCCGCTCTTTCCAATTCCTTCCTTTTATTTCTGAACAACAAGAACAACAACACTTTTTATTTTCCTGTTGTTGTTCATCCTACATTTAGTCCCAGTTTTCCTTCGTCAGCACTGCCTGCATCATCAGGTCTTCTTCTATGTGCAACATTTTAAAATAATAGGTCGGTATAAAGTTCTGTTGCTATCAGGAAGTCAACCCAATTGGTTATTGGCCGTTGTTCGGGTTAAGCAAAGTCCACTATCATTGCTTTTAACGCCTTGGCTGCAAAGCGCAATGTTTATATTTTAACTGGATCGGAGTGGTAACCGCATCAATCTTTTTTTGGGCGGATTTTCGTTGGGTTTTGGTCAACTCTGCTTGGCCATATAAGAGGCTTACCCTGGAGCAAACAGGTAAAAATTGATGGCGTGATTATACAACGTGTCTCGCGGCGTCACACTCCACGAAGGCCTCAACCGTATTTGACCTTGACAATCGAAACTTTATTCCACGTGACGTAATCACGTTTGCAATTAACTTGTTATCTTTAAACATACATGCAGTTGAGGCCTAGTGGCCCCCTCGGGCCAGGCCTGCCTCACCTGGTTTCCCTGCCTGGATCCCCGTGCCTTTGCAAGCAAGGGAATCCCGGGAGAAGCCTGGGTGTGGGCCCACGTCACTGATTGTCATCATCAGCCAGGGTCTGTCTCCGCTGTTGGAAGGAGATCTATAAAAACTGATTTGTTCTTGTTGCCCGATCCACCGCGTGTTCCTCTCTCTCTGGCCGTGTAATTCCTTGCATGCATCTCGCCGTGCTTGTTATCACCTCCGTCATGCTCGATCCACGGCTACCTGAAGATCAAAATGATGTCGTTAAACCCTCGTACGTTCTACAATGCATGTGCTCCGCTTTCCATATCTCGGTGCAATTCAAATTGTTCATCTCTCCATGCCTCTTTGAACAGTCTCCGTTATCTGCGCGCTTGCCGTTCTACTTCCTCGATGTCCATGTTTCTGATCCATGTCATTGCAGGTAATATTCATTCATGAGTGAACTAAAACACACGTGAGTGTTGGATGTACTCAGAAAAACTAACGTTTCATCCTTGCTGGGATTGTAATGGACATTCAGTTATGTACACGAGTCAAACCATTGACTGGTTCCATGATTAAAACTGTATATAATCAGGTTTAACTTACACCAAAAATGTATGATTAGTATTTTGAATGTGAGGTTGCCCAATGTTTGAAACTGGCCTCATCATTATTAAAGATTTCACATCCTTCACAATCGTACACGCTCATTCGTGCCTCTGCCAAACATTGAACGCACAGCTGCTGCAGAAATCTCACGGAACCAAACAGCCATAACCTGGCATTCGAACGACGACGGCAAATTTATAAACTCGACCCCCAAGCAGTTTGCGATTTGTAGCAAAAAAAAACCCGTTACGGTGTTGCTTCCCCGCCCGCCCGCCCGCTCGCCGGTGCGAAGAAAGACAACATTGTTGGGCGCCTTGCGGCACAGTACCCGCGTAGGTGCGAGCGCGCCGATGCGTTCTTGCGGTGCTCGCTAAAAGGCACAGGTCTTGGCAGCCCGCGGGCTCGCACAAAGCCTCGGGGCTGTGGGAGGCTTTGGCCTGCGATTGCAACGGTCTGATGCGCCTCAATGGCAGTGTGACGTTGTGCGCGCCGCCGCTCTGCTGACCGGGGGGGGGGGGTGCTGGCCCCGGTAGCTCGGGGAAGTGCACCGGTGCAGACGCAGCCGTGAGGCCCTCTGGGTGGATCTTTGTGTCCTCGTGAGCCGCGCGCGCGTTTGTGTGTCGGTGTGTGTTGTTCGGCCGGATCGAGGGGGCTAAACGGGCGTGGCACGGGCTAGAGAAGAGATGGAGTGATGTGGTACAGAAGGACGTGGAGCTGAGTGGACTTGCCGATGACTGGTACCAGCAGTGTCAAGATCGGCCTCTGTGGAGGAGGCTCGTGAAGGACGCTACTGGGCAGTTGGAGGCAGTCGCCCTTTAACAACAACGGAGGGCGGAGGAGCGACGCTCACAACAATGAGCGGAGCGCCGGGTGGCTAAGGCACAGCAAGTTGGCACAGTAGGGGGCACAGGTGGTGCATCGGCCAGTCATCTCAGTCGGTCAACCCATGGCACCACCTGGGTCTGCCCTGTGACCTGCCAACGGGCGTTCGACACTTCACGTGGCCTCAACGTGCACATAGCCTGGCACAAGCGCCGTGGTGACGTCACTGACACTTGGTAGCGAATGGCGGCGGTGGTTGTTGTTGTGTGTGTGCGTGGTGGGGAGCAGTATTGTCGCGGTTAGCGCTACACTGTGCTACGAACTCGGTGACCCAAGTTCGATTCCCGCTCACGGCCAACACCAGTGATGATTATCTGAAGCGGTGCTGGACCTCCCTGAGGTTGACTAGGCCTCAAATGAGTACCTGGTGCAGTGTGTGGTAAACATCGCCACTGTGGAGACACAGGCGGTCGGGCGTGGTGCTGGTCACCCACCCCCTCGTGTGCTGTGCCGGCCTTCATAGGTGCTACTCGCTAACAGCACTTGCCCCAACAGTCTGTCAAGGCTATACGGGGGATCTTTGTCTTTGGTTGCCGAGGTATGTCTTTAAATGTGGGACACTTTGGAATCTCCCGACCCCTCGCTCCTTGATTTTGATGAATTGTCACAGGCCGGGGTTGTGATTGGATTTTAAATTTTTTTAGATTAGTAATGGGACGAATCCATCCTGGGTCACGTTCATTCAAACCTGAATTTCAGCTGAATCTGACGGGAGTCTGAATCTTTATTTGCTTGAGTTTAGAAAAGCACAAAAATGAAATCAAATTACGAATGTTGCAATGTGCTAAGAACTCTACCAGCAAATTACTAGGCACTCCAACTGCAGCTGCATGAACCCAGCGCGTTGCATGTGACGGATACAATATGCCCCGTAATGTTCAAGTGTGCGAATGGAACCTATACTTCAGTGTATTTGATGTACATAATAAAGGATTTAAGTTTTCGTGACTGCAAGGATCCATACTCTTTGGTGCTTTCGGTAAAGTCACGTAAGTGAAAAAATATATAAAATAAAATCGAAACGTCGTGATTAAATTTATTTATTTCTATTTTTTTATTTCATTTGTTTTTTCACCTACGTGACTTTACCGAAAGAACCAAAGAGTATGTACATAATAAGCTGCATGAGTGCTCGGAAGCATTTAAAGTGTAAATTTAAACACGGTATCCATGTATTGATACATCCCCTGCTGTGATGTGGTGGGAGCTGTTGCCGGATGTAGCCATGGCGTGCGCTGCACCATCAGCACCACGCTCCTCGCAAATTCGCTTCCGGATTCGCGTGCACAAATTTGAGTTTTGTTGAAAACCCGAAATCGAATCCGTGTTCGGAGGGGAGTTGGGGGCTGGTGGCGTGGCGGCATCCTTTGCCGTATTGTATGTTGATTACCCTATCGATCCAACCGATAATGGATATCCGTTGTAATTTATATGCATACATGAACCCCCGCCACCCCCCCCACATTTATCCCCCGTCTATTTAAGACCGAAACAGAAGGAGGATTTCTTCACAACTCTCCGCCTCATGATGCCGGTTGTTGTAATTTTTGGCGAAATGGCACGGTTATAGAATTGTCGATGTTGTTGTGGGTTTACTGTCCAACACACCGGTGTGCTGAACTAGGAAAGAAATTGCACGTTTTGTTGACGTGGCAAAACCGGGTGGTGGCGGGTTTCACGACACATTTACGCGACCTAACCCAAAACACCCGGATAATTTTATTCGCGAAAACATACGCGTGAAATCCCGTTGCCTGTGCGCACAACAGCTTGGCCGCTTCTCCTCTTCGCCAACCGGCGGGACATCCGCGTGGTGGACGCGGCGGCGTCGTCGCCGCGGGGTGCCGGGCGAACGGCTCGGGCCAACGTCTCCGTGGTGCTGGCCGGCCTGGAGGACGCGGCAGCGCTGGACTACGTCTACGACGAGGGCACCGTCTACTGGAGCGACGTCAGCGACGAGGCCATCAAGCGCGCGCAGCTCAACCGCTCGCTCGTGGTACCGCACGCACGGGACACGCCCCTCGCGGGGGGCACGCGCAGGACACGCACGGGACGCACGCATGGGACACGCACGAGACACGCACGCATGGGACACGCATGGGACACGCACGAGACACGCATGGGACACGCATGGGACACGCACGAGACACGCATGGGACACGCACGCATGGGACACGCATGGGACACGCACGAGACACGCATGGGACACGCACGCATGGGACACGCATGGGACACGCACGAGACACGCATGGGACACGCACGCATGGGACACGCATGGGACACGCACGAGACACGCATGGGACATGCACGAGACACGCATGGGACATGCACGAGACACGCATGAGACACGCATGGGACACGCACGCATGGGACACGCATGGGACACGCATGGGACACGCACGAGACACGCATGGGACACGCATGGGACACGCACGAGACACGCACGCACGGGACACGCACGAGACACGCACGGGACACGCACGGGACACGCACGGGACACGCACGGGACACGCACGGGACATGCACGGGACACGCACGCACGAGACACGCATGGGACACGCACGCATGGGACACGCATGGGACACGCACGGGGCACGGGGCACGCACGGGACACGCACGAGACACGTACGCACGGGACACGCACGCACGGGACACGCACGGGACATGCACGCACGGGACACACTTGCTCGGACACGGTTGGGACACGGGCGGGACACGGGTGGGACACGCGTGCGCGCAAGTTGACCGATGTTTACCGCCGACA
The DNA here is from genome assembly GCF_015708825.2 of Lethenteron reissneri. NCBI lineage: Eukaryota > Metazoa > Chordata > Hyperoartia > Petromyzontiformes > Petromyzontidae > Lethenteron > Lethenteron reissneri. The sequence continues at coordinate 6,987,635 of NC_083780.1, forward strand.
TTGTACGGCGCGTCTTGTCTCGCCGCACAAAGTGCATTTAGTTGTCGCCAGTCGGTTTTCATTCATTGAGGTTATTTGATTTGTTACACGGATGATCCCGTTTAGCCATTTTCCTGGCTATTTTGCAAGGGAGAAGATAAACAAAGGACAAAAACACAAATATTTCAGAGATTGAGTACAACCAACAAATAGAGGAGCAGTGTGTAACATCGTTATCATCATCATCATCATTATTTGTGTTTCACCACAATGTATTTGTATGCACCTGCATCAATCCTTCTCTCACCAGGGGAGTTGTCGAACGGCAGATGCGCATAACGAGAACGCTCAATATGCACGAGCAGAGCTTGCCGCAGTGTCACAGTTGTGCACGTGCGGCATGTGGTGCCAACCATCGCGGCCACGCATTCCTGCAATTAAACACTTAGGAGCTTTCTTCTTGGTTCTTTCGGTAAAGTCACGTAGAATGGAAATAATAAAATAATAAAAATAAAACATAATAAAATAATTCTCACGACGTTTTCGGCCACAACGCAAGCAGCCGTCCTCAGGTGGAGAACAGGTCTGTCGAGAAGACAGAGTTTGAATGACGCTTTGTCTCTGTCTTCTCGACAGACCTGTTCTCCACCTGATGACGGCTGCTTGCGTTGTGGCCGAAATGTCGTGAGAATTATTTTATTATGTTTTATTTTATTATTTCCATTCTACGTGACTTTACCGAAAGAACCAAGAAGATGAATCCCTGCAGTCACGAAAGCTTTAAATCGGAGCGTTCTCCTTCCGATATTAGGAAGCTACTGGAGCTACACACTTTTAAATCATCCGGAGTGAAAACTCGTTTCTTTAGAACTGCGTGTTGTTGTGTTTAGTTTGTTCTACCGCCACGCCTCTGATCAACACATTTGGCTTCGTACGGTGCGAAAGATGTTCTACATATCGACTTAAAGCTTTCGTGACTGCTTGGATTTATCTTCTTGGTTCTTTCGGTAAAGTCATGTAGAAGGGAAATAATAAAATAAAACATAATAAAATACAATTCTCACGACGTTTCGGCCACAACGCAAGCAGCCGTCCTCAGGTGAAGAACAGGTCTGTCATTCAGACGCTGTCTTTCCAACAGACCTATTCTTCACCTGAGGACATCTGCTTGCGTTGTGGCCGAAACGTCGTGAGAATTGTATTTTATTAAGTTTTATTTTATTATTTCCCTTCTACGTGACTTTACTGAAAGAACCAAGAAGATGTTCTACGTACATACGTAGGTGCACGTATATGTACAGCATGTCACGCCACCAATTTATACGTGGTGTTTGTGCATATGGAATTGCAATAGTGGCAACACAATGCGTTTACATTTCAATTCCGCTACCCAAGTGTACACTTAAGAAATGTGTAAATTGATTTACGGTTGCACACGCACATGCATGCCATTCATCACAACTGTCCGGTTAACTTAGACCGCCCTAACATAACAACAACGGCCGGCACGACGTGACGGTGATGTCACCGTAGCCCACGTGCCAGGCTGGGTGCGCTTTTGAGAGCTCGCGCGAGCAAATCTACGGGACAAGGCCGGCCGTTGTGTGGGTACAATCGACTCGCGCGACTGGCACATGCATCACCTGCGCCCAGCCCACTACGCCGAAACAGGAGCGCACAGAGTTCGTCTCATTCATTAACGGGGTGGGGGGGGGCGCGCGTGTGAACGGACTCTTGACAACCGCTCACTTCACAGTTGCCCGCAGAGGCCCGGCTCCTCTCTCTCATCGCATGCCCCGCGCCAGCAGAGACGACAACAGAACCAAGCGTCATTGGCGCCCCCCCCCTCCTCCTCCTTCCCCGCCCCCCCTTGCTCGACCGGTTTTGAAGACGTCAGGCCGTGGCGCTCAGACAGCGCCTCCTCCGCCGCCCTTCTCCACTGCTCTCCGTGCCGCCCGTGTTGAACTGGTCCATGCAGAACGGTCCTCTGTGGGGGCGGGCAGGCGGGGGGGGGCTGTGGGGGGCGTTGCGTCGGTGGGGGCGGTGGCGCGCGTGACGTACCCGCGGTGCGGGCACGTTTCGCGTTACAACTGCTCAATTCATTCATTCCCAGTTTCCCGTGACAAAGAGTTTCGCCTTGATTCCTCTTCGAGGGGTTTCCTTTCTGCCGTGGCTTAATGACTCAAAATCAAGTTTATTTTAGTTGATAATGTCCTGCTTTGCGCATTCGGTGCGTGTGTGTGTGTGTGCGTTGTCTGTCTGTGTGTGAGCGGTAGCGCGCTGCGCTACGAACCCGGCCACCCGAGTTCGATTCCCGCTCACGGCCAACACCAGTGACGATTATCTGAACCGATCCTGGGCCTCCCCTAGGTCGACTTGGCCACAAATGAGTACCTGGTGCGGTGTAAAAAAGAAAATCGTCACTCGGCGTGGTGTTGGCCACCCACCCCCTCGTGTGCCGTGCCGGCCTTCATAGGTGCTCGCTAACAGCACTTGCCCCTACAGTCTGTTCAGGTTATACGGGGGATCTTTTTCTTTGTGTTTTTGTGTAGATGTCTTGTCCACACTGCATTGTACACTCGGTGTAACAGGATCGGTTTGTATCGGCTGTAATTTTTATATGGACAGGCTGGCTCTGACTGTACTGTGCAAAGGACATTTGCACATCTGTGAAAAAGTGCTTTACAGCTCAACGGATTCCTCCAGTCTAAATACACATTTTGATTCTGAGGTTGGATTATGGTGGCGGTGACGCAGTGGTTAGAGCGTTGCGCTATGAAACCGGTGACCTTGAGTTTGAGTTTTGGCCACGTTTAATACCATTGCCGAGTTATTTCTGAATCGGTTTCCGGACTTGAACCTATTCGCAGGGACCTACATGTGGTAACGTCTGGTCGACAACTACTCCCATGAAACCACAACAAAGCTTGGGGAGGTTTTCAAGCAGCAGTGGATTAACGAGAGATGTATAATACACCATTGGAACCTCATTTGACAGTAGAAAAATATGATAATTGTTTTTTTACTCTTTTATCTGGCAACAAAACTGACACCTTTTTTACAAGGAGTCATGTTTGCATTGACCACAATACCTGCAGTCAGAATGCAAACAAAAAACATAACTCTGATAATGTATGCACTGTGCATATGCACTGTGCATATATTATCAGAGTTGTGTTTTGTAATGTACTGTGCATACATGATCAGAGTTGTGTTTTTTGTTTGCATTCCGACTGCAGGTATTGTGATCAATGCAAACATGACTCCTTGTAAAACATGTGTCAGTTTTGTTGCCAGATAAAAGGGTAAAAAACCAATTATCATGTAAATTACGATCAACATAAAGTGAACTTGTCGATCGATGTCAATTAGACGAAGGTTATTCTTGTCAGCAAGAGAGCATCAAAACATTGATATTGTAACTAAACTAAGAACGCCTTGCGGAAGTACGGAATGTTGTGGAGTTCCCTTTTGCAAGGATATCGAGTAAGGAAATTGTGATGCATGCACAAATTCTAGATTTGAAGCTTTTTCGTGACTGCAAGGATTCATACTCTTAGGTTTTTTCGGTAAAGTCACGTAGGTAAAAAATAATAAAATGAAAATTTATAAAAGTAATAAAAATGATTTATGATTTTATTTAAATTATTTTTTAAATTAAAATTGTATTCATTTTTTACCTACGTGACTTTACCGAAAAAACCTAAGAGTATGCATGCACAAAGTTGGCAAAGCAAATCGCACGTATGCATGGCTTGTATAATGCTTTCCAACCTGCATTTTTTACTCGGAAGAAATTCGTTTTTTTTATGCATTGAAATGCGCATTACCTATCCGTGACACGGATCAGAAATGTGAAAATTCAACAAATAAAATGGAAAGTGTTCAGATTATCACCGAGATGGTGCGCACTTTGGAGTCGCATTGACAACGACGGAAAGAGGAGCGCGTGGATTAAAGAACCGCCCCCTGACTTTCTTTTTCTCCTGACATTTTCTCGTGGGTTGTTATTTGTCCCGGAGCAGGGCGGCTCTCCGACTGTGGTGGTGTCGGGCCTGGTGTCGCCGGATGGTCTGGCGTGCGATTGGCTGGGCCGCAAGCTCTACTGGACCGACTCGGAGATGAACCGCGTCGAGGTTGCCGAGCTTGACGGCTCTCACCGCGCCGTGCTCGTGTGGAGCGAGCTGGACCAGCCCCGTGCCATCGCCCTGCATCCCGTCAAAGGGTACGGACGCGCAGACGAACGTTTGCCTCCGCGCGGCCGTACGCGCACTGGGAGGGGAAAGTTGCTGTTGGCGGGGCTCGCTTCGTATTCGAGGGACTGGTGCGGCCACGTCTGGTTGCCACTACGTCTGGATACGTGATCCTTCTCTCGTTTGAGACCGTCTTGAATGAGGCCAGCGCCATAACACTGGCCAACACACTTTTTCTGGCATAAGGTATTTCAACGGTTTGAAGGTAATTTTGGGGTGCTGATTCCAAAATCTGGCATCAGTTTTTGTCCGTCACATCAGGTTTTTGAGATATCAAATATTGCAGTTTCAATAAAAACTGCAGAAGAAAAATATTAAATAAATGTGGATATCTATATAAAACGATATTATAAACACACTATCTTAAAACTACAGCACCATATTTTAACACTAAAGCAGTCACTGACTCGCAACAACTTGCAATCATAAGTGACAGAGTTAATTTCGGGTAAAATCAATGAAAATGGGGTATGCCTATAGCATAAAATGAGATGTGATAGAGCAAATCTGAGATCAGATTTGGAATCGGCACCCTGAAATTAGTCTAAAACAGCTGCAAAAATCCAGGCCAGAAAAAAATGTTTTGTTTTTGTTGACCAGTGTAATAGGTTTCGGACACCAATCGCTGCTTTGTGTGCGGCTTATTTTTTGCGTACCGAAAAAACCAAAGAATATATCACAGCTCGCTGAATGGCAGTGTTGGCGAGTTGGCCGTCGGGGGTTTAAGCCATCGACTGTTGGGGATTAGATCACGTGGCTGTTGCGTCATGCGCATTCGACTATCGGCCTGCAGTGCGACGTGAACGACGTCACTTCATTTGGAGCTTCGTAAGATACCGGAGTAACTGGAACGCATTAGTTGGGTGACGTGACGATCGTCTTTTACCGTTCTAAAGTTAATCGCATAGAGGCAGCTCCTACTTCCAGGAGGCGGATGCCCAACACGTTACGAGTTGTCACACTTTCCCGATTTTTCATCTCTCGTCGATTGGGATACTACTATGGGGGTGCCCTTCCCGTAGGCCCGCGGTCGAGTGAAAACAACGTTTCCAGCGGCCGATTGGCTCCGCATTGCCGTGGCCTTAGCGATTACACCCCCCTCACTTAACCCAGCCGTGAGCATTGGGCTATCCCAGCACTCGCCCCACTCCACGTAGAATACTTTTCCTTTCAAACACAATCATAGGGAGTCCCAACTGTTGCCTCTAATGCCTGCTGTCATCCTTCACCCAAGTCGTAAGGGTTATTCTACTGACCTTAGCCTGAACCCTACCGCTAACTTATATTCTACCACTGCCTGCGAAGCAAAAGTATTATGAATGTAACCCCCCCCCCCCCCCCCCCCCCTGGGTTACGGGATAGGGTTTGACAGATAGCCAAACAATTTTTTTTCTCGCTCTCTCTCTCTACACACTGTTTCTGGTTGCCGATGGAGTTTTGTTGTTGTAAACATGTTGCACATAATCACTTCTTCTTGTCCGGCAACGGTTACGGGCGCGCGCACACGCTCATCGGAGAGGACCTTGCACCCCCCCCCCCCCGGCTCCTACCGAAGCCGTGGTCCACGCTCGTGCTCGCGTGCCGAGCCGCTGGCGCTGGCAGTCCCATAACGGTGCTCTTGTTTAGCCGTCCCTCCCCGCGGGTCGGTGTGAGAGGGGGATTGGAGGCTGGGTCCGGTGGCTGTGGTGCAGCGTCGGTAGCGGCGGTGTTTGGATTGTGATGGGAATTAGTGGAATGAGATGATGATGTTGTTGACGGGCGTCGTTGTGAATTGTTACGTTTAAATTTCGATTTAAAGCTTTCGTGACTGCAGGGATTCATCTTCTTGGTTCTTGCGGTAAAGTCACGTAGAAGGGAAATAATAAAATAATAATAATAATAAAACATAATAAAATATGTTATGTTTTACTTTTATTATTTCAATTCTACGTGACTTTACCGAAAGAACCAAGAAGATGTTACGTTTAAGTTGTTGGTGGCCGGGGGCGGTGGGGTGCAAGGGCGTGCCCCCGGGCCCCCATTACTCTCCGTTGTATTTTCAGTCGACGCGTTGTATTGGCACATTTGCGATATTTTGTATCCGTCTACACTTTTTTTTTTCCCCTGTTGGGCATTTGTTACGCTAACCTAAATTCGAAAAATTACCCCGAATTTTCGAATTTCCCCAATTTGGTGGAATACGCGGAGCGATCATTGCTCCCCTCCCCCCCTACTGGCAGATCGACGCCCCCCAAGTCGCTCTTGCAAGTGAGATTCATCCTGGTCTCTTGAGTTCTCACCTGGTTAAACAACGGTAACTTAAAATTTAGAACTGTTGTTGTTGTTTCTTTAAGTTGAATCCGAAGTGTAACTAAAACAATCGCAACGTGAAACTTTGAAATCACCTTTGGCGTCAAGGAGTTGACTAGATTGAGATGTTGGATAGGTCTTCGTGCAAGTCACGTGATCGCCGACACATTAACGTGAGATTTCGTTTCGGCGTGGGATGCCAATTGGCGTGGTTAGCGAGTTGCACGCCGACCCCCTCGCAACCCGAGTTGGATTCCTAGTCAAGGCTAGCATCGGTTGCGGGTGATATCCGAAGCGCGCTCCTGGTCTCTCCCCCACGCGTTCATGAACCTGTACGTCCCCAAAAAGATTGGCAAAAAAATCCCTACGACTGACATGGCACGAGAAGGGCCTCCCCCCACAGGCTTCCGGAGTAGCCGAGAGATGTCAGTGAAGGTCAGCTTTGCGAGCCCCATCCGTATGGACCTTCTGTGTCGTATGCCTGCGTTTCCTCCCTGTACTTCCGCATGCAAAATGCCCCTTAAAATGGAATTGATCAAACGCGCACACCAGTGCAGAACCCTCCTGAAATGGGCCCTTGGGATGCAGGCATGCTCTCCTGAATGAATATATCGCTGTTGATTGTCGATTATCCGCCTGCTTCCAACATTCTCTTTGGTTCTTTCGGTAAAGTCACGTCGAAAAATAATAATGGATCGTGACGTTTCGATCGCCACACAAGCGGATGACCTGCAGTCAGGAAATCAAGATTGCTTCTCACATTATCCGGCAGTCCCGGGCCGATCCGGTGAAGTCAATCGGCGAAACCCCTCCAAAGGCTTGTAACTAGTCCTGCGATCGGCACCACGTGCGTAACAAAAACAAAGTAGCTACGCTTGAATTTCGTGTCAAGTAGTATATACAGTACATTATACACTACATTCAACTTAAACAGTGAAAATACTGCACGTATACACATCACTCCATGCAAGAGTCTCCGAGAGTGGAGTGGTGAGTACGGTGCAGTAAATAGTGTGACTTTTTACAGGAGGGTATTTATTTTTGTCTATTTGTATGTTCACGTATGCCAATTTCTAATAATAAACAAATTAAAAACCACAAAAAGAACTCGAAACAATGTCATGCAAAAATGTGCAAAAACTATATTTTTTAAATAATAATGTCGTGGTGATCCGGCGTTTTTGAAAATCTGGCACTCCCTCCAACTCGAAGCCAGTGGATAATTAATCGATGATCTACTGTAAATAATATCATGATTATTCACTATTGGTGTGGACTCGGTACCCTGACTCAACTACCAGTCCCCAAAGCTTCCCAAGCACTTCCGATTTTACGATATTCTCCTTGGCTTAATCATGGTTTTCTGATTAAGCCAAACATTTCCTGTTTCATTCTCCAGGGTATCACCAGTGGGTTGCAGCTGCGCTCGGCTTAGTCCGAAACTTCCATAACGCTTGCGCATTTTATTTTTCCTTTTTTTCCACCAATGGGTGAGTTGCAAGCGAGCCCCCCCCCCCACACTTACAACATAAGTCCCCATTTGCAGCGCGCTAATGCCGGTGCAATCGGCGAGCACCTGTTAAAGCTACCGACACATCACAAACTCATTTCTTTAGGACTGCTTTTTGGTGTTTAGTTTGTTGTCCTTCCCCGCGGCCTCCGTTTCGCACGGCTGAAAGAAGGTCGGCGCACGTACACGTTGTGCCTGGCCACCTTTGTATCACCAGAGTTGCTGCGAGCAACAGGAACCTTCTTCTTGGTTCTTTCGGTAAAGTCACGTAGAAGGGAAAAAATAAAATAATAATAATTAAAATAACTAAATAATTCTCGCTGGTGGGAATGATTATTATGTTATTATTTCCCTTCTACGTGACTTTACCGAAATAACCAAGAAGATGAATCCCTGCAGTCACGAAAGCTTTAAATCGAAATTCAACAGGAACCTATATTTTAGACCCAAGTTGACGCAAGGAAGGCTCGTGCCGGACGCAGACAGAATGTTGCCGTCAGTGCCGATGACAAGCGAGTGAATGCAAGTCGCTGGGATTTTACTGCAGTGGATTAGCCATCATTACTCTCTTCCCCTGCGTTTCTCCGCATCCCCCCACCACCCCGTTCCCAAACAAAGACAAAGATCCCCCGTATAGCCTGAAGAAACTTTTGGGGCAAGTGCTGTTAGCGAGCACCTTTGTAGGCTGGTAGGGTACACGAGGGGGGGGTGGGTGGACAAAGCCACGCCCGGCCGCCTTTGTCTCCCGAGTGGCGATGTTGACACACCGCACCAGGTACTCGTTTAAGGCCGAGTCGACCTAGGAGAAGCCCAAGACCTGTAAAAAATATCGTCGCTTGTATTGGCCGTGAGCGGGATTTGAACTCGGGTCGCGACACTACCGCTCCCCAGCAAACACAGGTGCACGCACACGCACACCGACTTGCACAGACTAATCAATCACCGCTTACACGTAGACACCCAACAATTCCAGAGACCCACGCGGACAAACACACGACGACATTAACTGATTTGGTTTATATTATCCAGCTGCAAACAAAAACCAGAGAAGGATTTGGCACGCGCGAACAACAAACCCACCCCAGTGGTGCATTCGCGTCGGAACAGAAATCACTGCCGTCTGTCTGCGCGCAGGCAGGGGCAACCTTCGGGCGCTTTTGTTTTTAACAGGGCCCCGGGTTTAAGAGCAAAGGGGTAGGATATAGTTACGGCCGTGTGGGACGATCGCCGAAAGGGGGGGCCTGGTGGAGTGGAGTGGGAGGGAGGTGGGTAGCCGGGGGGGGTGGGGGGAGGCATTCCGAAGGCCCCAGCAGGCGTTGGCAATCACGCCTCATTCATTAGGCCACACGGCGGTGACGGGGAGTGGACAACAGCTTTTCTGCTGCTGCTGCTGCTGCTGCTACAGTTGCCGCTGCCTCCAGGCCCCATCAGTCACACATGTGGGATTGTTTTCCCGGTGTCTAAACATCCGCCTCGGCCACTGCGCCTCTGAGCGGCTGGTTCGTACGTCTTGGGAGGATGGGGGGCGGACGGGGGGTGTGTGCACGCGCGCAGTGCACGTGCGCACCAAGATGGTTTTTTCCACGTGCGGATCGTGTTTGTGCGTGCGACACGCGGCGCGCTTGTGCGCTTGGCGTGTACGCGCGCGAGAGTGAGGTGCACGTGTGGTGCGCATTGTGCGCTGTAACAAGTTTGTGTTGCGTGTTTATTTTCTTGCTTTCCTAAATTTTTGTATTGTTGGGGAGCGGATATTAGCGCCGGCGCAGTAGTGAGTGAACTGTGCACCATGGCCCTGGAAGTGTGAGTTCGAGTCACCATTTGAATTACTCATCACCCCCCCAGGCCTTCACCAACTATCACTGACCAGCATGGTCAAGTATGGTCATTGAACCTCTATGAGCAACACAACTTACTTCATGAGTATACGCGTGTGCGATCAGCAGGAGTGTAGTAGAGAGTGGTTAGGGTAGCGTTGGTGCGTTGCGCTACGAACCCGGCGATCCGAGTTCGATTCCCGCTCACGGCCAACACCAGTGGGCGATTATCTGAACCGGTCCTGGGCCTCCCCTAGGTCGACTCGGCCTCAAATGAGTACCCGGTGCGATGTGTAAACATCGCCACTGGGGAGACAAAGGCGGTCGGGCGTGTTGCTGGCCACCCACCCCCTCGTGTGCCGTGCCGGCCTTCATAGGTGCTCGCTAACAGCACTTGCCCCTACAGTCTGTTGGTGCTGAAACGAGGGATCGTTGTCTTTGTGTTGGTCAGCATGCTTTGACAATATCACCCCACAGAAATCTTAATTAGCTTGCTGGGGAATCGAACTGCGAAACCGATGAAAGCAGCCTCGATGATTACCATGCTTGGCCACTGTGTTGGGTTCGGGAGAGCAACCACTCTGACAGGTTATTTGCCTTATCTGTAAGTCTTGAATAGACTGTGAATGGGGGCTGCCGCCTTCCTTGACGGCTGCGGGGGCCGCGTGATTGTGGGGCGTCTGTTCGGAAATGTCACAGCCTGCGTGCGCGTGAGAAAAGCTGCTCAAAAAAGAGTGCCAGATAAAAAATAATTATTTTATATGAATTTGTCGGGCGCCTTTCACTAATGTCTTAAGGTGCCTTGTAAGGAAAGGCCAAGAGAATGAGAAGCCAAAAAGAACCAACTGACTTAAAAAAAAAATTCGATTTAAAGCTTCTTTCGTGACTGCAGGGATTCATCTTCTTGGTTCTTTCGGTAAAGTCACGTAGAAGGGAAATAATAAAAGAATACAATAATACAACATAATAAAATAATTCTCACGACGTTTCGGCCACAACGCAAGCAGCCGTCCTCAGGTGAAGAACAGGTCTGTCGGGAAGACAGCGTTGTGGCCGAAACGTCGTGAGAAATATTTCATTATGTTTTATTTTTATTATTTTATTATTTCCCTTCTACGTGACTTTAAAAAAATAGTTTTTAAGAGGAGACTTAAAAGTATATCCACACGATTCGTGTTGGTTGGTTGACCGGTTGGGATTTTTTTTTTCCTCCTTTAAAAATGTTTTGCTCCTCGGAGCAGGAAAATGAAAAATAAAACTGAAGTTGAAGACCGAACGTTAAGCGAATCAGATTATGTAGTTGTACTGCGGGAGGAATCCGATGAGCGATGAAGCTCTTTTCCATGGATGTCCAGTAGGGGCACGGGGGTAAGAACATTACCACAAAACATCTATAATACAAAAACACAATAGGAGTGTAAAGTACACGAAAAATAAACAAATCACCGAAACATCTACAAATGAAACTAAACCATCCCCATCCTACCAGGCCAAGCCCACTGAGGTATTAACTTACTTTTTTAAGCGACCTGGCCACAAATGACAGCTCAACAAAGTGGCCCCATCATTTGGACATTTATAGCGGCAACATCACCTAAATAGTCTAAATGTGGAGGGAAAAAAAATCGACACAACCACGGGCAGAGAGAAAGAGGGCGACACGCAAACTCCAAATACAGTAATCCCTTGCCACTTCGTGGTTCAAGTTTCGCGGCCTCAGTGCATCGCGGATTTTTATACCTGTGCAGTAACACCATCATCATCATTCATCATCACATTCATCGAACTGCACAGGTCTGTCATCGTCGTCATTGTCATCGTCATTGTCATCGTCGTCATTACTGGAGTCAAGTCTCAAGATACTACTGTCATTGGTGAGTGTAGAACACCATAATACGTATCGTATGAGAGAGAGTGAATGTATAATATTAAGGTTTTATAATTAAATAGATTTAAGTAAAATATATATATATAAAGTATAAATATACATATTTTAAACATTCTGGTACCCACACACACATATACGGAAATTCCTAGGGGGCCAATCCTACTTCGCGGATTTTCACCTATCGCGAGGGGTTCCGGTCCCCAATAACCGCGATAAACGAGGGATCACTGTATACAGCAGCAGGCGTCAATGTGGGAATGAAACCCGTCGACCTCCTGCATACCAGGCGAGCAAGATAACATCGCACCACCGTGGCGCCCTTTAAATAAGTAAAGAACTAAGAGCCAAAACGAAATCATCCAGACTCAATGCGAGTGCTGAAAAATGTATTGTGTTTTTCGTCTTGGTTTTGTTGTTGTAACTTTATTACCCAATCCCGCCTCCGTGCCCCTTCTGGACATCTTTGAAAAAAAGCTTTATCGCTCGTCGGATAATTAAAGATTTTGATTCGACGGCATATTGTGGGGTTGACGCACGCCATTTAATCCGTCATCTTTGAAGTGGGGTCGGTGGATTCTGAGTTTGTCGCTCCACGTTTAGAAACGTGCATTGAGATGATTTAGATGGATTATTTTGCCGCTATACATTTGCACGTGATGAGCACATTTGTTGAGCTGCTAATCGTGGCCAGGTCGTTTCTAAAAAAATAGGTTAATACCTCGGTGACCTTTCACCTGGTAAGATAAAAAAAAGTGCTTTATTTCGATTTAAAGCTTTCGTGACTGCAGGGATTCATCTTCTTGGTTCTTTCGGTAAAGTCACGTAGAAGGGAAGTAATAAAATAATAAAAAATAAAATTATTTTATTAGGTTTTATTTTTATTATTTCATTACTTCCCTTCTACGTGACTTTACCGAAAGAACCAAGAAGAAAAATGTGCTTTGTCTAAATTTTTAAGTGATTTGTTTACAATTCATATACTTTTCACTCCGATCGTGTTTTTCTGTTTGTTGTTTTAACGCTCTGACCCGCCCCGACTGGACATCTGTGAAAAACTGCTTTATAGCTCATCTCATTTTTCCAGTATAAATACATATTTTGATTATGAATATGTACGGGGCTATGACGTACGATTGTGTTTTTCTTTCCTTCCGCACTCCCACTCGGTATTCGCAAAATCGCCCCATCTTTGCCGCAGGAATTTAACGAAGAGTCACATTTGCCACGATGCGAATCGGGCCGTGAATGTGTTAGTGCGACCAGCTTGTGTTTGCATGCGTGTGGTGCGTCTGCACGTCATCTCAATCGGTCAACCCGTGACACCTGGGTCTGTCCCGTGACCTCCTGCCAGCGGGCGTTCGACACTTCACGTGGCCTTAAAGTCCGCACAGCCTGGCGCAAGCGTCGTGGTGACGTCACCGCCAAATTTCGATTTAAAGCTTTCGTGACTGCAGGGATTCATCTTCTTGGATCTTTCGGTAAAGTCACGTAGAAGGGAAGTAATAAAATAATAAAAATAAAACATAATAAAATAATTCTCACGACGTTTCGGCCACAACGCAAGCAGCCGTCCTCAGGTGAAAACCAGGTCTGTCGAGGCGACAGCGTCTGAATGAAACAGCACCATGCTTGGAGCGTATATTTAAGCTGGGTTGGAAGGGGGGGAAAGGGCGCCTTGACAAAAGAATTTGCATATCAAGAGGAATTTAGCATATTTATGGGAAATGCAGGTATGTGATTAGTACTACTTATGCCCGTGCATTATGCAGGATTAGCAGCATCATAGTGACGAACGGCGGTTGTTGTTGTTGTGTGCGTGCCCGAACAGCTACATGTACTGGACGGACTGGGGCGAGGTTCCCAAGATCGAGCGGGCTGGCATGGACGGCACGGCACGTTCCGTCATCATTGACACGAACGTCTTCTGGCCCAATGGCCTCACCATCGACTATGAGGCCTCCAAGCTGTACTGGGCGGACGCCAAGCTCAGCTACATCCACCGCGCCAACCTCGATGGCACATTCCGGTGAAGGGGCTGCTCGCGGCAAGGGAGACGCGCTCCTAAAAAAAAACAACACCCAACTCCTTTCGTTGTGCGGTTACCGATTAACCCTTTTTTTACTGGCAAATGAGGTTCCCATAGTGTAGATGCTTGCCCCGAGCTCTCATACTCTGATGGTGCATTGTCTTTGAGTTGTGCGCCTTTTGGCGTCATCTGGTCCAACCCATGTGAGACTAGGCTCTAGGGAAAGCTGTCTCGAGTGTGGACCAATCAACTTCAAGGACAGTGCACATTATCAGAGTTATGTCTTTTGTTTGTATTATGACTGCAGGTATTGCGGTCTATGCAAACATGACTCCTTGTAAAAAGGTGTCAGTTTTGTTGCCAGATAGAAGGGTAAAAAAACAATTATCATATTTTTACTGGCAAATGACGTTCCCATAGTGTAACCCTTTCCCGTTACAAGACGTCTACAAGTTGCCGGATGGGGAACTGGGGGGTGGCGGGGGGGTTCTGTTCGCCGCCGAATCTCGGAATGAAAAAGGGTTAATCAAACCGAAAAAATGAGAATAGGCTTTATCCTTTCTGGCAATAAAACAGTTGGTGTTAAGATGTTCATACATCGAACAGACACCTATTGCAAAGCATCAGTTTGCATTTACCACACTTGCTCGTGGCAAAACAAGTGAAAATTCGCGTCCCAGTATGCGCCGTGACACTGGTGATGCGTTTTCGAATATTTGGCGGCGATACATTTCCACACAGTAAGCCGCTTCGTTGAGATGTCATTTGTGGCCAGGTCACTTCTACAATATAGCTCGGTGAGCCCTTACCTGGTAAAATAAAAATAGTGATCTAACCCATAACAAACTTTTACTATTATGAATAATATCGGTCGCGAATGCCTACGTGTTCAATTGCAAGGACTGGAGTTTGGCAAACCCTGGAATAAAAGTAAATAAATAATAACATTTCGATTTAAAACTTTCGTGACTGCAGGGATTCATATTCTTGGTTCTTTCGGTAAAGTCACGTAGAAGGTGAAAAAATAAAAAAATACGTGAATGAAATATATTAATAAATAAATCACGTTTCGATTGCAACACAAGCAATCATCATCAGGTGTGACAACCACAGCAAGGCATTTTTTTTTACAGAATTTCTCACTTCAGTCAAAAATGTCCTTGCTGTGGTTGTCACACCTGATGATGATTGCTTGTGTTGTGACTTTACCGAAAGAACCAAAGAGTATGGATCCTTGCAGTCACGAACACTTCAAATCTGGTGTCGTTGAGTTTATCGAAACATTTCCATTGAGAAAGCTTCAAGGGCACGCCAGACAAGCGCGGACACACAGCTCGTTTAAGGATTATAGATTCGCGTTCGTTTGGAGAGACCATACGTTGCTTTAAACTCAGTTCGGTGGGAGACTGGCTTTTTTTACACCACCGGTGAATTTTACGTTGAAGGAAAATAACAGGTTCTGCGAGACCTTTTTTTGCAAATGTTTCTTTAAAAAGAATAAACTACATCCCCCGGTGGTAGATTATTTTCTTCTGCGATAGTTTTCTCCCACTGTACGCGGCAAACTTTTGCCAATCTGTTTTTGCTGTGAACCGGTTAGACGTTTTCCTTTCATGTCGAAAGTGCCACTATCTCGACATCAAAACAAATCACGTTGTTTGTGACATCACCCGGTTGTGCTTGCGTTGGTCAGCGAGCAACGTCGCGGATTTTAATCACGTTTATATTGTGTGGCCCGTGGAAGATAAATGTCAACTGCATTGCGATGCCTTTCCATCGTGGAATGTATCGATTTTTTGGAGATTGCTTTAAATCGTAAGAGCAGGTTGCTACACCTATAAAGCTTTCGCAGACAAATGTTAACTACCTCGCCTGGTATACAGCAGTACGCGGGTTCGATCCCGTTCCTCGCGCCTGTATATTTGGGAGTTTGCGTGTTTCTCTCCCCGTGGTCACGTGGATTTTTCTCCGGGTCCTCCGGTTTTTCCCTCCACAGTTAGAAAAGTCACACGTTTAGAGTGTTTGGCTGATATACATTTGCACGCGATAAGCCACTCCGTCGCGCTCATCATTTGTGGCCAGGTCGCTTAAAAAAGTAATAGTCGTTGTTTTTCTGGGGCCGGCACCAAGTTGCTACCCCCTTTTCCAGCACATTTAGAGCAGCCACAGCCCACGATCCCCCACGCTTGTCTGTACCGCGACGGGGGGTCAACGTGGACTTTGGGTCACCTTGGCCCCGGGAAGACTCTGCCACAGAACTACTTGTGAAGCCCCTTCATTTGCCCCTCATCCCCCTTCTCATTGGCACACGTTTTTTTTTATGTGCCCTACAAAAAGGACGTTCGTCGCATGTCAATAAAACCAAAGCTTTCGGTCCTTCATGTACCGTGCCAAAGTTAAAACCGGATGATATGGTTTTTAGGCACAATGTAATATTTGAGGTGGGGGGGGGCGGTGTTGGGGGTCACAGTGAGGGAGTGAACAAAGCATTTTGAGAGCGTGGGGATAACCCTCCCGCATCGGCGGCTTTGTGTAAAAGTCGAGGCCTCAAACGTCGTCCCCGTGGCGCGAGCAGGCAGGTGGTGATCGACGGGTCTCTGCCGCACCCGTTCGCCCTGACGCTGCTCGCCGACTCGCTCTACTGGACCGACTGGCAGACGCGCTCCGTGCACGCGTGCTCCAAGCTCACGGGCTCCGACCGACGGCAGATCGTCACCGACATCTACTCCCCGATGGACATCCACGCGTACAGCCCTCTGCGGCAGCCCACTGGTACGTGCGTAGGTGTGTGCTTGATAATTGGTTGTTTACCCTTCTATCTGGCAACAAAACTGACACCTTTTTACAAGGAGTCATGTTTGCACAATACCTGCAGTCATAATGCAAACAAAGGAACATAAAAAAAAACAATTATCATATTTTTACTGGCAAATGAGGTTCCCATAGTGTAGATGCTTGCCCCGAGCTCTCATACTCTGATGGTGCATTGTCTTTGAGTTGTGCGCCTTTTGGCGTCATCTGGTCCAACCCATGTGAGACTAGGCTCTAAGGAAAGCTGTCTCGGTTGTGGACCAATCAACTTCAAGGACAGTGCATACATTATCAGAGTTATGTTCTTTTGTTTGTATTATGACTGCAGGTATTGCGGTCTATGCAAACATGACTCCTTGTAAAAAGGTGTCAGTTTTGTTGCCAGATAGAAGGGTAAAAAAACAATTATCATATTTTTACTGGCAAATGAGGTTCCCATAGTGTAGGTGTGTGCTTGTTTTGAACTTCTTTCGCACCGTACGTGGCCAACCGCGCTAATCGGAGGTGCGGGGGAAGGACAACAAACTAAACACAAAAAGCAGTTTTGTTGAAATTCGTTTTCAATCGAGATGATTTCAAAGTGCATATAGCTCCTAATGGCTTCCTAAATATCAGAAGGAAGAGCGTTCCAGACGGCCGCTGAAGCGCGTTTGAAAGCACGCGATGCGGTGCCCGTCTTTGTTCGATGGCTAGCCAAATCCTCCGCTGCTGCGAGGATGACCGGAGTTTGCGTGATGGTTTATGCCCCTTGACGAGACCAGCAGCGAGGTGTTGTGGCAGGCACTGTGTGTGCAATGAGTGCGACTTTGTAATGTGTTCGTTGAGCAACCGGAAGCCAACGCAGCTCAGCGAGCGCTGGACGGACACGGTCGGTACGCGCTGTGCTAGTTGCAACAAGAAAGTGGGGTGGTGGTGGTGGAGGGGGGTGGGATACAGGGAGGGGAGGTACACATTTTGCCACGCGAGCCGGGAGCTGTCGCACGTCGAGGCCCGTGGAATAGACGACGGTTCGTCAGATCGCGCGCGTGGCAGACACTGGCGGGCACGGCTCTGGGCACGGCTCTGGGCACGGCTCTGGGCACGGCTCTGGGCACGGCTCTGGGCACGGCTCTGGGCACGGCTCTGGGTGTGGCGAAATCGTCACCCTCCGAGCCTCGTTGCCTGGCATGACACACACACCACCACACCGCCACCGCCCCTCTTCTGTCGCGTTAAACCAAACGCACCTGCGTGCGTACCTGTCCTCTTATGCAGGCCGGAACCCTTGCGGCGACGACAACGGAGGCTGCTCGCACCTGTGCCTCATGTCCCCGGCGAAGCCGCACTTCAGCTGCGTGTGCCCGACGGGCGTGCAGATCCTTGCCGACAACAAGACCTGCCGCCAGGGTAAGCGGGCGTCCCCTCCGCCCCCCCCCCCCCGACAGACACCCGCTCTCCAAGCTTGGCTTCTCGCGTTAGTCCATCGGTGTCATTCGTGCGGCCGCCTCTCGGTCGTCCGGCCGGTTGGCCTGTTGCGGTAGAGGCGAATGGCTCTCGCAAGTCGGTATGTCTCGAGTTCAAATTCTGGTGTTGTTCCCCAGTCCCATCATCCCTCTCCAGGGTCGATAAAGTACCACCGCTTTGTGGGGAAGCATGATGATGAGCCACTTCGCTGAGCTATCGTTTGTGATAGCCGGGACCTATTCTGAAAAAAGAGCTGCACAGTTCATATTCTTAGGTTTTTTTCGGTAAAGTCACGTAGGTAAAAAAAAAATTAATAAGTAAAAATAAGAAAAAGAAAAATCACGACGTTTCGGAGGCAACACAAGCTTCACAGCACAATTGCTGCAGCAATCACAGTACGATTGCTGCAGCAATCACAGTACGATTGCTGCAGCAATCACAGCACGATTGCTGCAGCAATCGTGCTGTGACGGTTCCACCTGAAGACGGAAGCTTGTGTTGCCTCTGAAATGTCGTGATTTTTATTTTACTTTTATTAATTTAAATTTTTTACCTACGTGACTTTACCGAAAAAACCTAAGAGTATGAATCCTTGCAGTCACGAAAGCTTCAAATCTAGAATCTGCACAGTTCAATTGGGCCCTTACGCTGGTCAAAAAAATAAATACAAACATTTTCAGCGGACCCATTTGTAGTAGCCTCGCGGACCGCCGGGGTCCGCTTATCACAGCTTGGACACACTAAGCTCTTGCGCCCGTCGCGTGCTGACATCTCGGCGTTCGTCGGCAAGTGAAACCGCGCTTCCATCGCAAACAGGCGCGCAGGAGGTGCTGCTGCTCGCGCGACGCACGGACCTGCGGCAGATCTCGCTCGACACGCCCGACTTCACGGACGCGGTGCTGGCGGGCGCCGGCGAGGTGCGCCACGCCATCGCCATCGACTACGACCCCGTCGAGGGCCACGTGTACTGGAGCGACGACGAGCTGCGCGTGGTGAAGCGCGCGTCGCTGCAAGCCGCCGGCGGTGGCCCTGCCGACCCCACGACGGGTAAGCGCGCCGCGGGCGGTGGTCGCCGAGCGTCGAGTGGTGAAAGGCTTTTTTTCTTTGCTTAGCAGACGAGGGCCCTTGCATCGTCGAAACGACACCGGGAGAAAAACTAAGATTTTATTTTGGTGCCGAGACTCCCCGCAAGGGCATGCGGTAGGCGCGCAGCACGGATTTTTGCGCCAGCTATCGTCGAGTGCGGCGGTCGTGTCGCACCCGGTTTGAGCTGTAATGTAACTCTTTATCAGAAGCGACCTGGCCACAAATGACAGCTCAACGAAGTGGCTTATCACGTGGAAATGTATAGCAGTCAAATACTCACTGCTATACGTGATGTTGATTCTAAACGTGGAGGGAGATTGACAGTTCTTTTGTGTTTCATCCATTTGCGAATAATCGCACCAACTGTTGTCACCTTCTCGCCAAGCTGCTTGGCGATGGTCTTGTAGCCCATTGCAGCCTTGTGTAGGTCTACAATCTTGTCCCTGACATCCTTAGAGAGCTATTTGGTCTTGGCCATGGTGGAGAGTTTGGAATCTGATTGATGGATTGCGTCTGTGAACAGGTGTCTTTTATACAGGTAACAAGCTGAGATTAGCACTCCCTTTAAGAGTGTGCTCCTAATCTCAGCTCGTTACCTGTATAAAAGACACCTGGGAGCCAGAAATCTTTCTGATTGAGAGGGGGTCAAATACTTATTTCTCTCATTAAAATGCAAATCAATTTATAACATTTTTGACATGCGTTTTTCTGGATTTTTTTGTTGTTATTCTGTCTCTCACTGTTCAAATAAACATACCATTAAAATTCTAGACTAATCATTTCTTTGTCAGTGGGCAAACGTACAAAATCAGCAGGGGATCAAATACTTTTTTTCCCTCACTGTACGTATGTGTGTGTATACGTTGTTGTTGTGGGGAGCGGTGGTGTTGAGGTGAGCGCATTGCGCTATGAACCCAGCGACCCGAGTTAAATTCCCGCTCACAGCCACCACCAGCGACGGTTATCTGGGCCTCACCTAGGTCGACTCGGCCTCAAATTAGTACCTTGTGCGGGTGTGTAGTAAACATTGCCAATAGGGAAACAAAGGCGGTCGGGCGTGGTGCTGGCCACCCGCCCCCTCGTTGTGCCGTGCCGGCCTTCATAGGTGCTCGCTAACAGCACTTGCCCAAACAGTCTGTTACAGGCTATGTAGGGGATTACATAGGCGCTATTCACTAACAGCACTTGCCCCAACAGTGTTAATAGGCTATCCGGGTGGAGCGGGGGGGGGTCTTTATCATTGTTTATCTGTCTGATGTGACCTCTCTGATATTGATTCAACAACAACAACAACAACAACGCAAAATGAACCAACAGAAGAGACGCTGGTATGGACGGAGGTGCAGCACCCGGACGGGCTGGCGGTGGACTGGATCGCCCGCAACCTCTACTGGAGCGACACGGGCACCGACCACATCGAGGTGGCACGTCTCAACGGCTCGTCGCGCCAAGTCCTCGTCTCCGAGGACCTCCAGGAGCCCCGGGCGCTCGCGCTCCACCCCCTGGCCGGGTAGGCGCCACGCCCCGCTTGTCGGTCTCCCCGCCGCCGTTTAACGGGGATCTACCACGCCGCGTGCGCTTGTACGTACTTACGTCGAACGGCTGTCGCGCCGTGCGTAGCCAACCGTTCAGGTCGAGCCGCTTGGCCGCAGCAAGAAGGCAACTGCAGCGGCATCAATGTAGCGGCCCATGAATAAAAAAAATACTCTTTAAGTCAAATCTAGGTTGATCTTTAAGTTGAGTTTGGGACTCTGCAAGACAACGCTGTCTTTTAGGCAGCGATGTGTGTGGCCGTTTCCCCCCCAAGTCCTCGAAAGATGAGCCACAATTTTTTTCCTGGTGGTCTGGAACCTCTGCTCATAGTCGTACGTACAGTAAAACCTTGGATTGCGAGCATAATTCGTTCCGTAAACGTGTTTGTAATCCAAAGCACTCTTATATCAGTTGTGATCACATGACACTCGGCAGACACAGCGTATACACGTACTGCTCGTATTGCAAGACCTCACTCGTTCATCACATTAATATTTATTAAAAAATTTAGCTCGTCTTGCAAAACACTCGCAGGCCAAGTTACTTGCAATCCAAGGTTTTACTGTACGTTGAAAATCTTTCGCACCGTGCGTAGCCGACCGCGCTATTCGGAGGTCGCATGGAGAAAGGACGGTAAACTAAACGGACAAAGCGGATCCGAAAGAAATTCGTTTGTCAATCTCGATGATTTAAAAGTGCGTAGCTCCAGCGGCTGCATAGTATTGGAAGGAAGGGCATTCCAGACGTCCGCAGGAGCGCATCTGAAAGTGCGAGTTAGTTGGACTTCACTACGTTGGTCGGTGTGGGTTGTGGGGGGTTGGGAAGTCGGGACTGTTCAAGTTAACGTTCAGATATCAATGAGGCCTTGCACTTGTACATTCCACCTTTTGTCAATCCGCTGCTGGATGAGGTTCTCCCCCACGCTCTTTAGGTCGTGGGAGCGCGGGGGGTTATTTGATCACACGTAATGCTGGCCAGTGCCGGTTGGTTAAATTGGGCAGCCGTCGATCTGGGAAGCGTAGAAGTGCGGTACAACAATAGCGGCTTGCTGCTCTGACACCCAGCTTTGGCTGTCTCCTGCAGCCTGTTAAACAACTTGTCGTACGTCGTGGGCACTCACCCACGTTTGGCTTCCGAGATTTGATGAGATCAGGCGCATTCCGGGTTGTTTGGCCATAAGCCCACTGTCGTTACCCCCATAGAAAAAAAAATGACGACCGTCAACAGCTCGTGGTTTGTAGTCGCTTACCGTGCTGTGTTGCGGTGTGCCGGTGTCAAGGTTTTGTAAGTGCGAGAGATAAAATGTTTTTTGAACTTTTTTAAAAACACGCTTTTATGAAATGTACTAGTAATGAAAGAACTCCACGACTCCAGGATGTGGCCCCGAAGCTTGCCATAACGTAAGGGACCATGGCCAATTACAGCCAACGTCAGTTGACCGCGGACAATTAGACCCAAAGCGAAACATAACATAAAAAATAATGTTTAAAAATATTATTTTTTATGATAGAATATAGTATTGTCATCAGTGTGACATAAGTATACCAAGTTTGCAGTCGATACCACATTGGGAAGTGGGTTAAAATGGAGTTACAAGATTTGAGGATACAACAACAACAGACAGTGAGTTAATAGAAAGCGTGTAATAACAATATAAGTTGCAAGTTCATGTTTAGCAGCGCCTCTATGGCGCCCTCTACTGACCGGGCACTGCCACCGTGACTGGCACGCAATTTGAATTCGGCAGCATCGCAGAGCAGAGGTCGCTAACGGGTTTTGATTCCTTACCCGTACCCGATACCCAGCCGGGTACAGGTAGCTGGGTATCGGGTAAGGTACGGGTATCGGGTACCCGATTGCCAAAGCGTCTGGCCCACTGTGTTGCGTCTGCCGCGCGTTCCTGTGCCGCGCGTCAGGTACATGTACTGGACGGACTGGGGCGAGCGGCCGAAGATAGAGCAGGCGAACCTGGACGGCTCTGAGCGCGTCGTGCTCGTCAACACGTCGCTGGGCTGGCCCAACGGGCTGGCGCTCGACATCGCCCTGGGCACGCTGTACTGGGGAGACGCCAAGACGGACCGCATCGAGGTGAGCCCCCCCCACCCCCTCCACCGTCACCGCGACCGTCACGGGAAGAGGGGGGAGGGGGCGGACGCGGTGCCCGCGATCGAATTTTTGTGCGTAGCTCCGGTGGCTTGCTAATATCGGAAGTAAGAGCCACTCACTCTGTGTGTGTGTGTTGCGTTAACGCGACCTACATTCCAGCCTGCGTGGCTTTAATTACAAGCAACACGTAATGATCGTTTTTAAATCGGCGCGTTCGTGACCCGTTGGCCAACGTTGATGATTTATTTTTTTAAACTCTCGTGTACGCAGTGCATTGAGCCGTGAGTGTAAGATGCTCAATAGATTATTTGGCGACGCTGTTGCTGCTGCTGCTGCTGCTGCTGAGTTGGCAGCGGTGCACAGGCACACTTATTGACCGAAGAGACCTTAACACGTTCGTCAATAATGTCGCCTTCTTTTGTGTTGTCGGTGTTTTTGATGAATGCGGTGAGTTTTTACGCACAGATATTGGTTGTTTTAGATGAGGTGAACGTTTTTTGGAGGTTAGTGGAACGAACGCGGCTTAAACGGGGTGGACGGTGCAGGTTATATGGGGTGCCACGATGGTGAGATGTTCTATCTCCCTCGCCTGATATGCACGAGGTCGTGGGTTCGATCCTGACCCTGACGCCTGCTGCTGTATATTTGGAGTTTGCGTCTCTCTCATCATCATCACGGTGGCTATGAGATGTTAACTACCTCACCTGGTGTACAGGAGGTCGTGGGTTCGATCCCGACCCTGACGCCTGCTGCTGTATATTTGGAGTTTGCATGTTTTCCCTGTAGTCGCGTGGATATTTTTTTCCCCTGGTCCTCCAGTTTTTTCCTCCACGTTTAGAATCAACATCACGTGTTTAGAGTATTTGACCGCTATACATTTCCACGTGATAAGCCACTTCGTTGCGCTGTCATTTGTGGCCAGGTCGCTTCTGAAAAAGAGTTACATTACAGCTCATTTAAAAAAATAAAAAACAGCCTGAGTTTAAAGTCACAAGCTCGTGATTGTGGGTCAAGGGCTCGAATCATTGTCCTCTCTATTAAAAAAAAAACTCGGAACGGCTAATGTTTCTAGATTGAACTTTTAAAGCGTGAAACATTAGCGAGCGATTTAATGTGACAGAGGAATGAAAAAAGCGTTAAAAGTAAAAACGGCGGTCACTTCCGTGAGACACTCTTTCCTCGCAACTCCCTTTATCTCATTCTCACGACGTGATCCGATAATTAAAAGACATTCAGAAAAAAAAAATGTTCCCGTAAAAACAAAGTTTTTCACTATACATCCTTTATATGCGTGTTCAATGGGCCACAACCCAGCCCACATTGGTCTTTGAAACGGGCAGCTAGAGTCCTCTCGTCCTCTGGCTTGAGATGGCTGCCACCTATGGGTCAGATGATTGCCTGCCACAATTAATCAATTGGTAATTAAATAAATAAAAAATTTACCTAAAAAGTGTAAACATTTTTGAAAAAAATGTCACGAACATTAATTGTCACGCACAACGAGTCTGTGTGGAAAATGTCAGCTCGATTGGATCACGGGAAGTGGGTTAAAAAACGACCGAAAGATTTGCACGGTCGTAAGCAAGCAAGCAAGTGAACTTAATATAAAGGATTTAAAAATACCAATTACTAGTTCTTTATCAATCCACTCTGGGATGAGGTCCTCCACACGCCTTGACGCTCGTGACGATCTCACCCAAAAAAAATCTCTGTTTTAGATAATATTGGACGCGAAAGTCCCACGTGTTGAACTGGGCTCATGTCGGTGTTGTTTGACCATACTTCACCACGCTGGTGATGAGGGTCCTAGGACCCAGTCCAGATACTAGCCCATGAGCCCCAGATCGGATCTCTCTCTTGTCCAGTACCACTTGAGCTGGCATAACCCCCCAAGGGTTACAATTTCTACGTGTTCAGTAACACTAAATCATGCAATAGCAATTTCAAATGGTCAGATGGCTATCGTGCAATTAACTTTTATTGGCGATGTAAATAAATGGGTTGTACTCAAGATGCGCTACCCTTAGATGTGATACCAATTCCTGCTCTGACCTACGGACTACCACACCACTCGCTACTCAATGGCAAGTCGTGACCCGGGGAATTGAACTCGAGTCTCCGGGTTTCACGGTGCAGCGCGCTATCCACTCCGCCAACTCGCCTTCCAAAACACAGGAAAGTAAATTTCGGCTTAAATATACGCTGCCAAGCATGGTGGTGTTGATTCAGACGCTGTCTTTCCAACAGACCTGTTCTTCACCCGAGGACGGCTGCTTGCGTTGTGGCCGAAACGTCGTGAGAATTATTTTATTATGTTTTATTTTATTTATTTTATTATTTCCCTTCTACGTGACTTTACCGAAAGAACCAAGAAGACATGAAAGTAAATTTACCATCATTCTGTAATTACAGGAAAACTCCATTCAATTCTGGTGACCCCCCCCTCCCACACTCTCTACTTTCGAATCGAATTTTTTCTCTCCAGACTCCACGCGTCCCCCACCTCCCCACCTCCCAATCCCCGAAGCTGTGATCACTAAGTGGGATGAGGTTCCGCAAACACACAGCGCTGTGCGGGTCAGTCGTTCGTGTGACCGTTGGTTGAATTTTTTTTGGCGAGTTTTTTTTGTTTTTGCCACCGTGATGTGACACGTCGTTTGAGCCCGTCCGCTGTTTGGCCACACGAGAGTTCGCGCGCTGACGCCACAACATTCCTGCCGTGCGGTTTCGCAAGCCGGTTTGCCGTTTTATTAGGAATTTAAGTGGTGGGGCAGTGCTTTTCTTAGCAGCCGGTCCTCGGAGATGGCCAGCCTCCCCCTCCCACAACGCGTTGTTTTGTTTTTAAGTGAATAATAATAATCATCATGATGATGTAATGGCAATAAATTGCTGCGCGACCCATTGCATGCAAAGCGTGGCCTTTCAAAAATGCTTAATTGTCGACATGTTATGTGCTCGTCGGAAAGGACACGTGATCCGAACAGTTTTAATTACTTCTAGATTTGAAGCTTTCGTGATTGCAATGATTCATGCTCTTTTTCGGTAAAGTCACGTAGGTAAAAAAATAATAATAATTTGGTTATTTTCATTTATTACTATTTTATTACTATTAATCGCGCTGTCCAGTTAAAACTCGGTCTCTTACTAATCTCCATACGAGAAAGTCCCCCATCTGAAATGTTTAATTTTGCCACGAACTGAACGTGACTTCAACCAGTTCTGAAATGTGCACTGTGCCACTTGCTTGGCGCGGTGTCACTCGACGTCACTGCCAAATCCCCCCCCCCCCCACCCCGCTGTTTTCGAACGTGAGATGCATCTAATTTGGACAGTCTGCGAGTTGAACGCTTTCGCCAGTTCTTCCACTGCAAAAACACTCCTGCAAACCAATACACACACTTCTGCATGGGCCCGGCTGGAATTGTCCGATTTGGTGGACATTGTCCTGTGGACGGTGACAACGACGGTCAAAAACCTTGGCACGCAGCAAACAGATTCAAAGCATTACATTTGATCTCATTCATTTAACATTTCATTTGATTACATTTTTATTTTATTAAACGTGTATGACCCCCATTTTTAAATCCTTTATATCAAGTCCACTTGCTTGCTTGCTTAGGACCGTGCAAATCTTTCGGTCGTTTTTTAACCCACTTCCCATGATCCAATCGAGCTGACATTTTGCACACATACTCCGTTGTGCGTGACAATTTATGTTCGTGAAAAAAAATTCTTAAATTTTACACTTTTTAACACAAAAATATTATATTTAATTACCAATTGCTTAATGCTGCCATGCAATCATCTGACCCATAGGTGGCAGCCATCTCAAGCCAGAGGACGAGAGGACTCTCGCCGCCACGCATATAAAGGATTTATAGTGAAAAACTTTGTTTTTACGGGTTATACTTGTTTCCTCTTCCACAAATCCTATTATCCTTGGGGTTCAGGGCATCCACTGTATTTATTTGCCCACAGATCCCACTGGTTTTGTAATTTATTTCGTCTGCTTCAATTGCGGCATGAATGCTGCACAGCTACGTTTCCTGTGGCCCGTGGGGGAACTAAAAATGTAATCGGTTCGTCGGTTTAAAATTGGTGACTTTGACAATCAACTCGCTTCCACATGCAGCGAGTTCCCGCACCTCCGATTAGCGCGGTTGGCTACGTCACAGCCAGCTGCCAGGATTCCAAAAACCAGGATTTCATTGGTGCCAGCTCGGCGCTCTGACCCATGAACCACCTGCTGCTCCGTTTAAGCATGGTTGGCTACGTGCCGTCGCGAAAGAAGTTCAACATACGTACGTACGTACACACACCAGAGGTCGCAAACGGGTTTTGATTCCGTACCCGTACCCGGCCGCACCAGGGTCGCAAACGGCTACCCGTACCCTACCCGATACCCGGCTACCCGTACCCAGCCGGGTATCGGGTAGGGTACGGGTACGGGTACCCGATTGCAACCTCTGGGATGAAGCCATGTTGCAGGCGCGGGTGGGTTGATTCTAGGAACTTGAATTGTGAGAAGAGACAAGACGTTGGGAAATGAGTGACAAACGGTTACTCGCCAGTGACTCACGGCCTACCCGTACCCGGCCGCACCAGGGTCGCAAACGGGTACCCGTACCGGGTACGGGTAGCCGGGTATCGGGTAGGGTACGGGTATCGGGTAGGGTACCCGGTTGCGACCTCTGACACACACGCACATGCGAACCAAGTCTAGTCATGGTCAGCTTCCAGGATTCGATAAACCAGGATTTCAACGCTGCCAGCGCAGCACTCACAAACCCACCCGCACCTCCGATTTGCAACATGCGGTGCTGTTCCCTCTCCTCCGATTATCACGGTTGGCTGCGTACGGTGCGAAAGAAGTTCCACGTACACACACGCCCAGAGCAACGACATCCCAAGTCGGCCCTGTGCTTACGATCGAGCTCGTCTCTTAACGGTGTGCGGCCGCCCACCTCCCTCTCCTCACCCCCCCTGACCCCCGCGTCGCTAGATGATCAAGCTGGACGGCTCTGGCCGCCGCGTGCTCGTCGAGGACAAGCTGCCGCACATCTTTGGCCTCACGCTGCTGGGCGACTTCGTCTACTGGACCGACTGGCAGCGGCGCAGCGTGGAGCGCGCCCACAAGCACACGGGCGAGCGGCAGGTCCTCATCGATCAGCTCCCGGACCTCATGGGGCTCAAGGCGACCGCCATCGCCGCTCCGTCAGGTACCCCGTCGCGCGCCGCAGGGAAGAGCGCATCTGAAAGCGCGCGACGCGGTTGGCCGCCTTTCGCTCGACGGCTCGCCAAAACCATCGACGCGCTTATTTGATCGGCTGTCTATTTTTCTTCGGTGCCTGGCGCCCTCAACTGCGTGAAAGTCACGTGTAACATTTTATCTACAAATTTTACACTTTGCCATATTTACAACATGTTAACCTGTTTGTATTTTTATGTATTTTAAGATTGTATATTATGGCTAATTCACATTTTATATTGTATACTTATTCAAAATTTTACATACTTTAGCCCCTTAGTATTAGTTAGACTTTGTAACTTTAGTATAGTTAGACTGTATACCACTTATTTAAGTGTTAAGATTCCTACATGTTGAATGCATGCACCTTCCCTGCCACGGTAAATTCCTTGTCCGTGCGAACTTTCATGGCGAATAAAACCCTTTCTGATTCTGGTGTGTGTAAAAAGCACTCGCCGGATACATTTCTGACCGTCGCCGCTGCGCTACTCTCCCCGCCTCCCCTTCCCCCTCGCCGCCTGCCACCGCTCGTGCCGTCACCGGCTACAGGCACGAACGCTTGCGCCGGGGAGGAGAACGGCGGGTGCAGCCACCTTTGCCTGTTCCGCCCGGCGGGTCTCCGTTGCGGCTGCCCCCTGGGCCAGGAGCTGCTGGCGGACGCGCACACGTGCGTCGTGCCCAAGGCCTTCCTGCTGTTCTCGCGCCGCGGCGACATCCGCCGCATCTCGCTGGAGACGAACGCCCGCGGCGACGTCGCCATCCCGCTCGCCGGCATCAAGGAGGCGTCGGCGCTCGACTTCGACGTGGCCGACAATCGCATTTACTGGACCGACATCAGCCTCAAGGTCGGAGCGCGCACGCAAGGGGGTTCGGGTGTTTTGCGTTTCGTTAAGACGACGTCCGCCATGCCGGCGGTTCCCAACCTTTTCGAGGGCGCGGAGCCCTTTGCTCGGCGCCGAGTTTGCTAGGAGATGTTAACTCCCTCGCCTGGCACGCAGGAGATCGTGGGTTCGATTCTGTTAACCCCGACGCCTGCTGCTGTATATTTGGAGTTTGCGTGTCTCTTGCTCTTGCCGTGGTCGTGCGGATTTTTCTCCGGGTCCTCAGGTTTTTCCCTCCACATTTAGAATCAACGTGCCTTTACAGTACTCTATTTGGCTACATTTCCACGTGATAAGACACTTTTTTGAGCTATCATACGTGGCCAGGTCACTTCTTGGTGCAGCGGTTGGGAACCGGTTGGGAACCGCTGCACCAAGCTATTGCGCCCGCTCCCGTCGCATTTCGGCATTCGTTGGCAAGTGAAACCTGTCGTACGTATTGCTCCTTCGCAGGCTATTCGGCGAGGTAAAATTTATCGTCCCCTGCTTTTTGCTTGTTTGTTTGTTTCACGTCCGGCAATGAAACCTCCTTCGTTCCCGCAGACGATCAGCCGCGCGTACATGAACGGCAGCGCGATGGCGACGGTCATCGAGTTTGGGCTGGACTACCCCGAGGGCATGGCCGTGGACTGGCTGGGCAAGAACTTGTACTGGGCGGACACGATGACGAACCGCATCGAGGTGGCGCGCCAGGACGGGGCGCACCGCGCCGTGCTCGTGTGGAAGGACCTGGACAATCCGCGCGCGCTGGCGCTCGATCCTGTCGAAGGGTAACGCTCGCAAGCGACGTTGCCCACTATCCCGTTTAATCTTGGGGAGACCGTGGGATGTAGGGCGCCTGGGCATGTGACGCGCGTAGGGCCAGGGGTGGGTGATACGGCCCGTGACTTAATTTCGTGAGCGGAAAGGGGCCGTGATTTATTTCGGGGATTAATTTCCCGGCGGTCCGCGCCACGGAACCCGGTTATTTATTTATTTGTACTGGACAAATCCAATGAGTCGCGAAGCTCTTTTTTTCGCAGATGTCCAGTAGGCGCGTGGGTCAGACCGTTACAACAACAAACGATACAAAGACACAACGGAAGTGCAGGAGAAAGGATAAACGAATCACTTTAACAAAAATATCCAAATGAAACTCAACTTTTTTAAAGCCCCATTGAGCTCGTTGGTTATGCAGCTACTGCAGTACTAGCGCTGTAAGATGTTAGCTACCTCACCTGGTTTCCATGATGTCTTGAGTTCGATCCCGACCCTGACGCCTGTATATTTGGAGTTTGCACGTTCTCCCCCGTAATCGCATGGATTTTCCTCCGGATCCTCCGTTTTCTTTTCCTTCCACATTTAGAATCAACATCACGCGCTTAAGAGTATTTGGCAGCGTTAATTTTGCACGTGATAATAATAATCCACTTCATTGAGCTATCATTTGTGGTAGCCAGGTCGCTTGTGAATAAATAAGTAATATTTTAAAAAACTTTTTTTTAAACACGCTTTTTTGAAATGTACTAGTAATGGGAGAACTCCACAACTCCAGGAAGTGACCCCGAAGCTTGCCATCACGTAACGGACCGTGGCCAATTACAGCCAGCGTCACTTGACCATGGACAATTAGACCCAAGCCGAAACATAACATATAAAAAAATAATGTAAAAAAATATATATTTTTTTATGATAGAATATAGTATTGTCATCTGTATGACATAAGTATACCAAGTTTGCAGTCGATACCACATTGGGACGTGGGTTAAAATTGAGTTACAAGATTTGAGGATACAACAACGACAACAACAACGACAACAACAACGGACAGAATGAGTAAAATGAAAGCGTGTAAAACGAGCTCTGTAGCTCAGTGGATCTGCATCATCAACATCACAATCTTCGGTGTCCACTGGACATTTCGTTATTTCCTTCCACTTTCCTCTGTACCCGTGCCAAGTGGTGCACCGTCTATCTGGAACCAGTTTCTTATGTCGTCGTCAAGACGTTTACCAGGCAAGTGGGGGCCTTACCTTGGTCAAATAAAACACATTCTTAGGTTATTTCGGTAAAGTCACATAGGTAAAAAATTTAAATTAATTAAAGTAAAATAAAAGTAAAATAAAAATCACGACGTTTCGGAGGCAACACAAGCTTCCGTCTTCAGGTGGAACCGTCACAGCACGATAGCTGTATCAAGTACAGCTATCGTGTATCAAGTACAGCTATCGTGCTGTGACGATTCCACCTGAAGACGGAAGCTTGTGTTGCCTCCGAAACGTCGTGATTTTTATTTTACTTTTATTTTACTTTTATTAATTTTAATTTTTTACCTACGTGACTTTACCGAAAGAACCTAAGAATATTAATACTTGCAGTCACGAAAGCTTCAAATCTAGAAATAAAACATAGTTCATAGTTCCAGTGCTTGGTTTTATTTGAGTTGCGTCCCCCTCCCGTGTGCGGCCCTCTCCCGTTGGCGCGTGTGCAGCTACATGTACTGGACCGAGTGGGGCGGGCGGCCACGCGTGGAGCGCGCCTGCATGGACGGCACGGAGCGCCGCGTGCTGCTCACCAACGTGGGCCGCACCAACGGCCTCACCATCGACTACGCGGCGCGCCGCCTCTACTGGGCCGACCTGGACACCTACCTCATCGAGTCTTCTGACTTGCTGGGTAGGCCGCCGCTTGTACAGTTCTTCTAATATTGATCGTCATGAAGTTGCCCTTTAACCAGCAAAGCTGAAATCAGTCTCAAAACCATTTACCCATAAATGCTCGGCAGTAATGCGTAATCAGTCTGTGTACAATATGGCTCTTTTTGCATCTCATTGTTTTGACGGAATACTCTTGCCAATAACATCCGGTGTCCTGGCAGCGTTTTGCTCATAACGGTGTTCTTCATCATTGGAACCTCATTTGCCAGTAAAAAATATGATAATTGTTTTTTTACCCTTCTATCTGGCAACAAAACTGACACCTTTTTTTTTTACAAGGAGTCATGTTTGTATAGACCACAATACCTGCTAGTCATAATGCAAACAAAAAACATAACTCTGATAATGTGCACTGTCCTTGATGTTGATTGGCCCACACCCGAGACAGCTTTCCTTAGAGCCTAGTCTCCAACGGGTTGGACCAGATGACGCCAAAAGGCGCGTTCTTCATCGCAACGCCACCACGGGCCACTGACAGCCCCCGGTGGCCTTGAGTGCGGCCCCTTGACATGTGGCCCCCTGGCAACACACACAAAGTGAAAACAACACCCTCCCATCATCATCGTGCTGCTGTCAAACCCAACAGTGGGATCAAATGTGTGGCGGCCCTCACACTGACGATGTCTTATCGGCGAAAGCGGCTTCCCTCTGACAATTAGTGAAGAACACTCATTTCAAACCATCCCGACTGCGAGTAATGATCGTGGCGGCGGCGGCGGTGATTTGCAACCAGGAGAAAACCGGGGCGTGATCGCGGACGACCTTCCGCACCCGTTCGGCCTCACCCAGTACCAGGACTACATCTTCTGGACGGACTGGACGCGGCGCAGCATCGAGCGCGCCAACAAGACGGACGGCAAAAACCGCACGCTCATCCAGTCGCAGCTGGACGACGTCATGGACATCCTGGTGTTCCACTCGAGCCGGCAGGTGAGCAGCGGCGGGCGCGGCACGCGCAGTCCACGCACCGAGCAACCGCTGTGCACACTCCGGACAGGTGGACGCGTACCAGGCACGCACTAGGCGAAGATACCCCACCCCCCCCCCCCGTATAGCAAGTGCTGTTAGCGAGCTCCTTTGATGGACGGAACGGTACACGGTGGGTGGGGGTGGGTGGTACAGCATTGACCACGGCGGCGTCCCCGCCGCGCTCTTGCCTTGCTCGGTGCACTTTGAGAACAACGTGGGGACCCACGCGAAAAGACAAAGATCCCCCCGTGTAGCCTCAACAGACCGGTGGGGCAAGTGCTGTTAGCGAGCAGCACCTATGAAGGCATGGCACGGCACACGAGTGGATGGGGTCGCCAGCACCACGCCCGGGCCCGCCTTTGACTCCCCAGTGGCGATGTTTACACGCCGCACCAGGTACTCATTTGATGCTGAGTCGACCTAGGGGAGGCCCGGGACCGGTTCGAATAATCGTCGCCGACGTTGGCCGTGAGCGGGAATCGAACTCGGATCGCTGCTCCGCACACGTTTTTCACACCCACGCACACACAGGTGTGTATCGGGGGCAAACACATGGTTGTACGCACACACGCGGTCGTGTACTGTGAAAGTGTGTAACCGTACGCACTCGCAGGCGCGAGGACCCTTATCCACAATAGAGGTTTTTGGGTTAGATCGCTTAAGTATAAATGTGTCGTTAAACCCACCACCATCCGACACAGCCAATTAGTACCGTTACTAGTTGTACTCGTAACGATTTGGCACGTTCTGTGTACGTGACAAACCTTACTAATTGCCCGTGTCAGGTGGTCGCGGTTTTAACGACGCGTTTATATTTACACGATCAAACCCAAAAGAACCTGTATTATTGATGATATTGGTCGCGAAACTAAACACAAAAAGCAGTTGTATAGAAAACATTCGTTTTCAATCTACATGATTGAAAAGTGCCCAGCTCCAGTGGCTTCCTAACATCAGAACGAAGAGCGTTCCAGACGGCCGCAGAAGCGCACCTGAAAGCGTGCGATACGGTTGACCGTCTTCGTACCAACGGTTGGCCAAACTTGCCTGCGAAAAACCTACGTGCTAAGCTCGCTTGTCGTGTCGTGCGCGCGTCTCGACAGGGCGGATGGAACGCGTGCGTCATGGGGAACGGCCAGTGCTCCCACCTGTGCCTGGCGAGGCCTGGCGGGAGCTACGTGTGCGGCTGCCCGGCTCACTACACCCTCAACGCCGACAACCGCACCTGCTCACGTGAGTTATCTCCCCCCCCCCCCCACCCCGTGCGGGAACCGTAGTTCGTGATAATGATTTGCCGCTGCGTTTGCTCTGGTTGAGCGGTTGCA
Organism: Lethenteron reissneri; assembly: GCF_015708825.2. Lineage (NCBI taxonomy): Eukaryota > Metazoa > Chordata > Hyperoartia > Petromyzontiformes > Petromyzontidae > Lethenteron > Lethenteron reissneri. The sequence continues at coordinate 7,021,492 of NC_083780.1, forward strand.
CGTTCCCTCCAGCCTGCGATGTCCCGTATGTACGTACGTTGAACTTCCTCCCCGCCGTACGTAGCCGACCGACGCTATTCGGAAGTCGCGGGAGGCTGGACAACAAACTGAACACGAAAAAGCAGCTCCTAAAGAAGTGAATTTTCAATCTGGATTATTTAAAAGTGCATCGCCTCCAGTGGCTTCCTCATAGCCAACTGTGCCAATCGGAGGTACCGCCCGACAAGCTCACCGCCGTGTGGAAACCCGAACGACAGATGGGCGACGTTGTATTCTCACCGTGCCTTCTTGCCTCCCCCCACCGTGTCCCGTTCACCGCCAGCGCCCACGTCGTTCCTGCTGTTCAGCCAGCGCACGGCCGTGAACCGCATGCTGCTCGACGACCTGCAGAGCCCCGACATCGTGCTGCCGCTGCCGTCCCTGCGCAGCGTGCGCGCCGTCGACTACGACCCCCTGGACAAGCTCATCTACTGGGTGGAGGGGCGCCAGGGCACCATCCGTCGTGCCCGCGAGGACGGCACACAGGTGTGTGCTCGCCGCCCCCGTCTTTGCTTGGCCTACAGCAGAGGGTGGGGAACGTCCGGCCCGCTGGCCGCACGAGGCCCGAACACATTCCTGCGGAGGGAGCTGGTAGGAACGTTGGGATGCTCGGTCAATGGCCTGCAGGGTCAACAGCGGCGTGGTGTATTCCGCAAATATGGCCGACTGTGAGGGCGGGCACAAGCCGGCGTGAGTAGGTTAAACGTTGAGTTTTATAAGGGCACCACGGGGTGACCAGCCCCTCCCCACCAAGCCCCACCCCTCCCACCCCCCACCCAGCCCCACTCTCCCCACCCAGCCCCTCCCCACCCAGACCCTCCCCACCCAGCCCCTCTCCACCCAGCCCCACCCCTCCCATTTTTGGATGCAGGAGGGACGGACAGAATAATCCCCTGTGGGCTGGTGTCACCAAGAGGTTCCTACCAGTAAAATCATTTGGTGTGGCCCTGCCAAGGCAACCGCAGGCGGGACTCGAAATTCAACAAATCTAGGAGCAAACCTGGAAAAGCAGTTGCGAGTAGCAACATCAATACCAGCTAACATCACACGCCTCGCCAAAGAGAAGCAGTTCCAGCCCTCGCATCGGTACCCACACACCCTGTCCTGTAGGGTCGGCGCTGCACTCAACGCGTGGTGCCATCCAGCGCTATTATTCAGCGCAAACCGGGTCCCTCTAGGGCCGGTACTACACCCACCCACAGCCTGTTGACATGCAGCGATGTCGCTACACTCAGGCATTCACGTCCAATATTATCCATAATAGAGGTTTTACTCTCCAACACACCGGCGTGCTGTACTAGTGACGAATTGGCACCTTCTGTTTACGTGACAGCCCTCACTAGTTGGCTGCGTCGGGTGGTGGCGGGTTTGACGACGCATTTATATTTACGCGATCTAACCCCAAAAAAATCTCTGTTATGGACGATGTACATAGGGTGAGCCCCGTTGTGTTTTACTGCGCTTACGCGACATAGCCATGGGTGTTTAAACAAAGTTGATGAAGCTGGGTTTATAAAACAACTCTGCAATGTTTATTGGTGGAGACTTGCTTTCATTAATCTTGTCAAACAGTTTTGACCGCCTGCCATCCATCCGTGTGCATGTGTGTGTGTTTATATTTAATGTGATGTACCGGTTACGGGGTGGGGGGGGGGTGGTTGGGGGGTGGGCTGACAGTGTGTTAATGTTGTATAATATTGCGCGTGTGTGTGTGTGTGTTTATCATGCATAGTGTAGTGGTTAGCGTGCTGCACTACGAACCCGGCGACCTCGAGTTCAATTCCCGCTCACGACCAACACCAGTGACGGTTATCTGAACCGGTACTGGGCATCCCCTAGGTCGACTCGGCCTCAAATGAGTACCTGGTGCGGTGTGTAAAACATCGCAATTAGGGAGACAAAGGCGGCCGGGCGTGGTGTTGGCCACCCACCCCCTCATGTGCCTACTACCGGTCTTCATTAGTTGTTTGCTAACAGCACTTGCCCCAACAGTCTGTTCAGACTATACGGGTAAAATCTTTGTTGTGTTTAAAGTAAACCTCGTCGACTCCTGTTGAGACTCGTTCGCTTGAGTCCACTGCTGTGTAAAACATCCCCGCCGACTTTATCTCGTGGGTGGTCAGCTGTATTGTGAAGAGCCGAGTAAACATTGATTCTGCACCGACGACTCCTACGTCTGGAACCGCGGAAAAAATGTATCTAATTTTCAAGCGGTGCGCTTTTAAGGGCATTCTCTTGCATTGAACTGCCCGATGTCGGGGATGGGGGGTGGTACGTGCAATACTTGCTGGTGTCTGCGCCACGATGTCAAGATGTTGACTACCTCGCCTGGTATGCAGGAGGCCGTGGGTACGATCCTAACCCCGACGCCTGTATATTAAGAGTTTTGCGTGTTCTCCCCGTGGTCGCGTGGATCTTTCTCCCGAGTCCTCCTGTTTTTCCATGCGCATTATAGCAGCCAAATATTGAGAATATTTGGCTGCTATAAATGTCCACTTGATAAGCCACTTTGTTGAGCTATCATTTGTGGCCTGGTCGCTTCTTATAGGAAGCGAATAACTCAGTGGGCTTTACCTGGTAAGATAAAAAAAAATGAGTTAGTTTTATTTGTACAGTAAAACCTTGGATTGCGAGCATAATTCGTTCTGGAAACGTGTTTATAATCCAAAGCACTCGTATATCGGTTGTGATCACGTGACGCTCGGCAGACAAAGCGTATACACGTACTACTCGTATTGCAAGACCTCGCTCGTTTATCAAATTAATATTTATTTTAAAAATTTGCTCGTCTTGCAAAACACTCGCAGACCAAGTTACTCGCAATCCAAGGTTTTACTGTAGTTCTATTTTTAAGTGATTTGCTTACCTTTCCTATACTTGGCACTGTTTTGGTATTTTTGCATTGTGTTTGTTGTTGTAACGTTCTGACCTGTCCCAACTGCACATCAAAAAGAGCTTCATATCTCATCAGATTCCTCCATTATAAATAAACCTCACACACCGCGTGCGTGCATGCGTGCTCGTGCGTGCTTGCGCGCAGCTGTGGACGCTGGTGGCGGCGTGGGGTGGCGGCTCGCAGCCGTTCGACCTCAGCCTGGACGTGTACAGCCGCGCCATCTACTGGACGTGCGAGAGCACCAACGTGGTGAACGTGACGCGCCTGGACGGGCGCCCCGTCGGGGTGGTGCTCGGCGGGGGCGCCGATCGGCCCCGCTCCATCGTCGTGAACCCGGAGAGGGGGTGAGCGTGGCCGGGGGTGGGGGGGGTTGGTGGTGGTTGGGGGGGAGCGGGTGCTTGGCGAGGTGGAGCTGAGTGGACTTTGCCGACGACTGGTGCCAGCGGTGTCATCAAGGTCGGCCTCTGTGGAGGAGGCTCGTGAAGGACGCTGCTGCTACTGGGCAGTCGGAGGCAGTCGCCCTCCAGCAACAACGGAGGGACAGAGGGGCGACGCTCACAGAAACGAGGAACTTGGCAGAGTCGGGGGCACAGAGGGTGCAACAGCCAGTCATTTCAGTCAGCAACTCATGGCACCTGGGTCTGTTCTGTGACCTGCCAGCGGGCCTTTTGAACTTCACGTGGCCTCAACGTGCACTTAGCCTGGCACGAGCGCCGTGGTGACGTCACCGCCACTTAGTAGCGAATGGCGGCTTTTTTTATTGTTGTTATTGTAGACGAGGTGCACGCGGAAGAGGGGAGCGCCGGTCGATTGGTCCGCGGCGTCATTGAGAAATTCCCAAACCTCGCTTGGCTGCGCCGTGGCCAAGAAGTGGCGGCACAGCTCCGTGATCTTAGAATGCGGTGGCAATGATTTTACCGGATCGGCGAAACCCGTTTGCCTTCGCAGCTAGGCGTATATCGCACATCTGCGCTAACCCACGCGTAAACACGTTGGCCCTTGCAGGTACATGTACATCACGAACCTGCAGGACCGGGCTCCGCGTATCGAGCGCGCCTCCCTGGACGGCACGGAGCGGGAGGTGCTCTTCACCAGCGGCCTGAGTCGCCCCTCCGCGCTGGCGGTGGACAACGCTCCCGGGCGACTCTACTGGGCCGATGCCGAGCTCAAGCGTATCGAGTGCAGTGACCTCAACGGTGCGTTTGACTCCCGAGTTCTTGTACCGCTACTATTTGTATTTTTACCAGGTGAGGCCCCGCTGAGGGCGCTACGTATCGTGGCCCTTTTTCAGAAGCGACCTGGCGATCGCAAATGATAGCTCAGCGAAAGGTGGCGGCTTGGCATCGTCCTGTGGAAATTTCATAGCAGCCAAATGCTCCAGACGTGTGATGTTGATTCCAAATGCAGAGGGACAAACCGGAGGACCCGGAGAAAATTCCACGTGATCTCTAAATATAAAACGGGCGTCGAGATCGAACCCACGACGACCTCCTTCATTACCGGGCGGGGTAGTTCACATCTCTCCAGCGTGGCGGCACAACTAACTAAACCGTGCCACTTTCGTCTGCCGGAGAGCTCGTGTTGAGATCAAAACGTATTCTGCGTGGCAACATCGTTAAAGAGCACCGGTCACAAGGCCGTGACCGCATTTGTGCGTCAAGGATCGGACTCCATGGAAGCGACGTCCGAATCCACGGCGTCCTCTGGTCTAGCACTTATTGAGACAAGGCCCAAAAGAAAGCCGTCTCTGGTGTGGACCAATCAGTTTCAAGGACAATGCACAGATATTATCAGAGCGTGTTTTTCGTTTGCATTTTGACCTCAAGTATTGTGGTTAATGCAGACGTGAATCCTCGTAAAAAGGTGTCGGTTTTGTTGCCAGAAAAAAAAAAGGGGGAAAAACCCTATTATTAAATTTTGGTACTAGCCGGGTATCGGGTAGGGTACGGGTATCGGGTACCCGGTTGCGACCTCTGCCCCCCCCCCTCCACGCCCCGGTGATGTTGCCAAACTGACGACGCTGAATCGATTCTAATGATGATGAAGGATTAGGAACATTTTCAAAATATCCTGCCCGAGAGAATGAACGTCAACCAGAAAGAATCGATGGGATAAAAACACAGGCGCGGGTCCCCAACTGGCGCGCCCACGCTTCAAACGCTTTGAAGCGAGTATAATCACAAAACTGGAGTACCCAGAGGTAAACCCACGGGGAATGAAGAAAGGCGGACACCAGTGAAGTGTCCGCACGGATCTGTTTTCTTTTCATGTGGAGGGACAGACGTTAGGAAGCCGCTGGAGCTACATAGCTCAGTGGGCCTTACCTGCGAAGGAAGGAAAACACAAGTTTAGTGCGCGCAATATTCCTGTAGCGTCCCGTACTCCTCGTTCTCTGCACCATCGATGTTTTTGTTTTGTCGCCGTGGCCGTCACCGTCGTAGTCGTCGCTGCCGCGGTTCTCGCGCACCACGGATGTCTCCGTGTAAAGCAGCCAGGCGAGTGGACAAAGGGGACCGTCGTAAGTGGAGCGAAACAAAATAAACTTGAGTCCACGGCGAGCGCGGGTGGCTGTGCCGTGTCATCGCCGGGGGGCGTGGGAAAGATGCGCGGGCTTTGATGTTATTCCTGGCGACGGCGTTGTGGCGACCCGTGCCGCGGCGGGTGGCCACGTCGCATGCCAGGATTTCCCCCCCCTTGTTTGTGAAATCAAGAGGTCTTGAAAAGTTTCCTCAGTTTAACATTTTTGTAGGTATCTCTTCGCATCACGGGGTGGGGAAACCCCCCCCCCCCCCCCCCCCCAGAGGTCGCAAGCGGGTTTTGATTCCTTACCCGTAACCGTACCCGGCCGCACCAGGGTCGCAAATAGGTACCCTTACCCGGCTGGGTACGGGTACCCGTTCCCTACCAGTACCCGTACCCTACCCGAAATGAGTGACAAACGGTTACTCACCAGTGACTCACGGCCTACCCGTACCCGGCCGCACCAGGGTCGCAAACGGCTACCCGTACCCGGCCGGGTACCCGTACCCGGCTGGGTATGGGTAGCCGGGTATCGGGTAGGGTACGGGTATCGGGTACCCGGTTGCGACCTCTGCCCCCCCCCCCTCCACGCCCCGGTGATGTTGCCAAACTGACGACGCTGAATCGATTCTTACGATTCTAGATTTGAAGCTTTCGTGACTGCAAGGAATCCATACTCTTTGGTTTTTTCGGTAAAGTCACGTAGGTTAGAAAATCAAATGAAATAAATGAAAACAACTAAATTAAATGATGACGTTTTGGGCGCAACACAAGCGTCCTTCTTCAGGTGTGGGCAACGTAGCGAAAGCACAACCGCCGAATTGTTTGTGAGGTTTCAATACCTGTCGTTTGTACCAATGGTCCCGCCGCTATTTCTTTAAATGTTACGTTAAGGCTGGTTGAGCAAACTAAACCGTACAAACTGACGAGAGAGATAAAAAAAATTGGTTGTTGAGTCTAGTGATCGCATCCTCCAGTCGGGACAATTCGTTGGATCGTCTGTTGGTGGGGTGGAAGGGGGGGGCTGGGGGGGTGGGGGGGTGCGGGGGGGGGGGGGGTGGTGGGGGTGCGTTAATCGTCACATCCCCAACTGATACCAAAGACTTGAGGTGGCTAGAGGACCATTGTTAGAATGACTGATGGAGAGGGGGGGGGGCCGACGGCAAAGACAGTGTCAACATCGCCACAGAGGGAGACAAAGGCGGCCGGGTGTGGTTGCCGGCCCCACCCGCCCCCCCGGTCGTGTACCCGTGCCTCCCTTCGTAGGTGCCGCTCGCTAACAGCACTTGCCCCAACAGTCTGTTAAGGCTACACCGGTTGGGGGGGGGAGAACTTTGAGCTTTGTGTGCGTGCGTGCGTGTGCGTCCGCCCCTGCTGCTGCCGCCACCGCCATCGCCGCAGGGGCCAACCGCATCGTGCTGGAGGAGTCGAACATCCTGCAGCCCGTGGGGCTCGCCGTGTTCGGCGCTCACCTCTACTGGATCGACCGGCAGCAGCAGCTGATGGAGCGTGTGGCCAAGGAGGGCGGCGGCGGCCGCACCAAGGTGCAGGGGCGCATGCCCTACCTCACCGACGTGCTGACCGCCCACGAGATGCCCATCGCCCATTACCGTGAGTGACACACACCCCCCCCACCCCCCCGTGATCCGTGGATCAAAGAAATCGCTCGACGCCGGTGTACAGCAGCGGCAAGGGCAGTTTACGCGGATGCTGTCATCGCTAAGAGGCGGCAACGGCCCTTCGCCGGCTACGCGCAATGAATGAATTTCCGTGTTCATTTAGGAAGAAATCACAACTGGTCACAGCCTGTCCGCCCCCCCCCCCCCCCCCCCCATCAGACTCATCCCCAACATGCGCACTCCTTTCACCAGTTCGCCCTCCTCACAGATGCATCCCAGCTCAACCCCCGCCATTCCTTTAATTTGCAAGCGCCGCGTGGCCTGGGTGACCAAAATGACAAAAGCAAAAAAAACTCCCCAAAGTTTACAAGAGAGCCGGGTGACGGTCGATTTGACGGACCAATCGCAGCGCCTCCTCGCCGCGTAGTCTGGTGCCGCTCCGTCTCCCGCTCGCCGCGTCTCTGTTGCTCCTCGCTCACCCGTTGTGCCACCCGCCTGTCCCCCCCTCCCCCCCCGTCCCGTCCCCCTCCACCCACCACGTGGCTCGGACCGCAGGGAGCCACCCGTGCTTTGGGGACAACGGCGGCTGCTCCCACATCTGCATCGTCAAGGGGGATGGCACCACGCGGTGCTCCTGCCCCGTCCACCTCGTGCTGCTGCAGAACGAGCTCACGTGTGGGGGTGAGGGTGGCGCTCGCTCGCGCGCGCGCGCGCGCGACGGAACGCGAAAGCAAAGTTCCACACGGAACAATGACGACGGCTCGTTTTCTTCTCTCCTCGGTTGGATCGCGTCAATATGGCGTTGCGTGGAGCATCGGGCAGCAACAAGGCCACGCCGTGCCGGACGGTCTTTTAGCAGCTTTCTCTGCTTCACCCCAAGACAGCCGCCCCCCCCCCCCCCCACCTTGGTCTTTAGTTGGTCTTGAACGGTGCCGTCGCCAGATGGTCTACGGCCTGCCCCGCGTGGTCTCTCTTCCGTTGCGGTGCCCGCCGTAGGGCAGTTATCGCTATCCGCTCGGATTCCATTCTCGACACATGTCCCAGCCACACCCCAGAGTCTCCGTTCCGTCCCGCGCTGTGCGCCGTACCCGTAACAACACGGCCGTGCGTGTGTTGCGCTTCTTTCAAAAACCGCACGTAGCCGACCGTGCTAATCGGCGGTGTCCGTGTTGGAACTTTCCTTTCGATGGGTGTTGGTAGACATAGATATGTAGCGGTGCACGCAGTGGACCCACCGCCGCACCCGCCGCTCGCCGCTGATGAACAGTTATAACCCCCGTCGCCCCCCACGCAGAGCACCCGACGTGCAGCGCGGAGCAGTTTGCGTGTTGGACGGGCGAGATCGACTGCATCCCACTGGCGTGGCGCTGCGACGGCTACGCCGAGTGCGACGACCAGAGCGACGAGCGCGACTGCCCCCTGTGCTCGGACGCCCAGTTCCAGTGTCGCAGCGGGCAGTGCGTGGATGCTGCGCTGCACTGCAACGGCGACTCGGACTGCCAGGACATGTCCGACGAGAGCAGTTGCTACGGTAACGGCCCCTCGAACTTAATTTTGGAGTATTGTTAGGTTTTTTCGGTAAAGTCACGTAGGTAAAAACATTATAAAGTTAAATAAAATAAAAATAAAATAAAAATCACGACGTTTCGGAGGCAACACAAGCTTCCGTCTTCAGGTGGTACCGTCACAGCCACGACAGCTGTATCAAATCTAGAATTAATTTTGGAGCTTTCGTGACTGCAGAAATTGCTCTTTGGTTCTTTCGGTAAAGTGACGTGTAAAGATAAAGTAATGAATTAAATACCAGCATACGACGTTTCGATTGCAACACAAGCAATCGTCATCAGATATAAATGAAATAGAAACACAAATCTAGTATACTTAGAAACGGAATGTAATACAACAGAGAGTCGGATAACATAACAGTCAACACCCTACCTGGTTGATTACGTTCTTCCTGAGAATGCTAAATTTGAGAGAGAGATTAAACACAGAACCAGAGACATAGACAGACATATAAGCAGACAGATATCACAGAGATACATAGAGAGAGAACAAACATTGGCATTTCATTTATACCTGATGATGATTGCTTGTGTTGCAATCGAAACGTCGTATGCTAGTATTTAACTTATTATCTTATCTTTATACGCGACTTTACCGAAAGAACCAAAGAGTAACGGCCCCTCCCCGTGTAGTACGTGTGTGCAATGGCGGAGCCAGGGTGTTCAGGTAGGGGGGGGGCAACCCCTCCAGCAATGAAACATGATAGAGGAGTTGTTAGTAAGTCAAGAGAAAGCGAGAACTTGTCCCTTGATTCTTATTCGAGGCGTGTGCGGCGATGGCGAGGGTCGAATTCGAACCGCGTTGTGTGATCGGCATCGCGCTCGCTGAAGGTGAATGCCTGCAGGGAAGTCGTGTCCTGTAAACGCAACTTGCGCACAATTCTGTGAATCACTTATAACCGCTTTGCCGTTACTTATTGCCAATTATGCACTCAGACTATTGTCCTATCATCTCATAGTCCCTGGCACGCAACATGCCGATTTATTACTCATAAACCCCAATGATCCAATCGAAATTAGGGATTTTGATCGGATCATTGGGGATGGGGCACGTGCCCCCCCCCCCCCCCCACTGGCTCCGCCAGTGCGTGTGTGTATGTTGAAGTGTATGTATGTTGAACTTCTTTTGCCACCGTTGTAGGGGTTGAACCTGAACGGTGACGGGGTGAGTGACCCGCTGTGCGCTAAACACGTGTGCAGTAGGCGTTGTGGGCAGCAGAGGGCAGCGCAGCAAAGGGCACCGTAGTCCGACACGGTTCAGGCCTACGCCCAACGCGTTGTGTGCGCTTTGTGCCCCTCGCGGAAACTTGGCCAATCCCGTGTGCTCCTTGGCCGGACAGCCGTCCGTCGACGGCGACACTCGTGTATTTATTGAAGGCAGTACGTAGCCAAGCGTGCTCATCGAAGGTGCGTGCGGGGGAAGGACAAAAAACTCAACGCAAAAAGCGGCTTTCAAAGAATTGGGTTTGTCAACTTGGACAATTAAAAAGTGTGCAGCTCCCAGTGGCTTCCTAATGTCGGAAGGGAGAGAGCGTTCCAGACGGCCGCAGGAGCGCATCCGAAAGCGCCTCGCGATGATGATGCGGCAACCGTCGTCTCTGTTCGATGCTATAGCCAAAAGCTGCCACCGCCGCTGCTGCCGCTGCTGCCGCCGCTGCTGCCGCTGCTGCCGCTGCCACCGCCGCTGCTGCCGCTGCTGCCGCTGCTGCTGCTGCTGCCAGGATGACGACCGAAGTCAAAAGGGGGGGGGGGGGGGGGTGGATGGCACCACACGGTGCTCCTGCCCCGTTTACATCGTGCTGGTAATGGGTGATGGATGCGCACGATAACCGTGAAGTGCTGTCGGCGAGAACCTACGAAAGCTGCCATGGGCACGCGAGAGGGGGTTGGGGGCGGCCAACACTACGCCAGGCCCGCCGTTGATGAACGAGTAACTCCTCCCGCCCCCTTCCCGGCGTCTCTTTTCGCTTCTCCTTTCTGTATGGAGTAAAAGTAAAAAAAGAAGCCAATGATTGATTACTTTATTTTGTAAGCCATTCCGCGGCATCCCGTGTCGTCGCTGAGTGGAGCAGTCCGCTTGTTCTGCGTTTAAGAGTGTTTTGGCTGCTATAAATTTCCACTTCGTCGAACTGTCGTTTGTGACGGCCAGGTCGCTTTTGAATAAGAGCCACGTAGCTCGGCGGGGGCCCCTACCTGGTAACATAACAAGTGTCGTATCGTGAGTTGAGTTTTAATTGTTCTTCCGCAGTGGGCGATTGCCGTGGCTGCTGTGTTGGCGGCAAGCGCCGTGGTGGTGACGTCACCGCCACTTATTGGCGAATGACGGTCGACGTTGTCGCTGTGATTGTTTTTGTTGTTTTTGTTGTTTATGTTGTTGTTGTTTATGTTGTTTTTGTTGTCGTTTTTGTTGTGGCGGCAAGAGTGCCCGGGGGACATGTTCCAGTGCGGCAGCGGGCAGTGCCTGCTGCGACGGCAGCGCTGCGACGGCGCCGCCGACTGCCCGGACGCCTCTGACGAAGACGCCTGCCGTGAGTTTGGTGGCGGGGGGCGGCGGCGTTCGCGGTTTGGGGCACCACAGCAAATCCCTCGCTCGGTCGAGTGGGAAGGTTGACGGGGGGCTTCTTAGCAGCCATTCTCGCATGCAGTCTCGGGGACGCAAACCACACCTCTACCCTACCCGGAGGTCGCAATCGGGTACCCGTACCCGTTTGCGACCCTGGTGCGGCCGGGTACGGGTACGGGTAGCCGCACGTAACTCACCCCAACCAATGAGTGAGAAGGCCGTGAGTCACTGGTGAGTAACTGTTTGTCACTCATTTCCCAACGTCTTGTCTCTTCTCACAATCCAAGTTCCTAGAATCAACCCACCCGCGCCTGCAACATGGCTTCATCCCAGAGGTCGCAATCGGGTACCCGATACCCGTACCCTACCCGATACCCGGCCGGGTACGGGTAAGGAATCAAAACCCGTTTGCGACCTCTGACCCTACCCCCTGCTCGCTAGATGGGCTGCCTGCCACAAACGGAGCGAGCGCGGGAAATGGGGGCGCGCTAGCGGAGCCGTCAACAACTTCCGCCATCTTTTCTCCCCGCCTCCTTGGTCGTCGGGCGACGGACAGTTGGGCAGCGCTTGCAGGCCGACGCTCGGCCGTGCGTGTGTGCGTGTGTGCGTGCGTGTGTGCGTGCGTGTGTGCGTGCGTGCGTGCGCACGCGAACATGATGCCGGTGTCGCTTCTTCCAGCGCTGACTCCGCTGCCGCCGTCCAGCCACGTGCCGGCCGGCTACACCATCAGCTCGGTGGTGGGCGTCGTCTTCCTGGCTCTCGTCATGGTCGCCGGCGCCTGCTTCGTGTGCCAGCACCTGCTGTGTTTGCGCGGGCGGCGGCAGCGGCGGCGCGGCGGCGGCGTCGTCGGCGGCGTCGGCGGCGTCGGCGGCATCGGCGGCACCGCCGGGGTCATCGTCGGCGCCGACCTGGGCCCGGGGGGCCACGCTGGCGGCTTTGGGGGCGGCGCGGGAGGGGGGCTGCCCGTGCACACGCCGCTGGCCTTCATGCCCCGCTCGGGCGCTCACGGCGGTTGCCACATGGGTGAGTTGGCCCGGCTCGCTCGCTCGCTCGTTCCCTCACGGGCTTTGCGGCCCGCTTGTCGGGCTACGAGTTCACACGAACTCCCACGAACGGCGCGTAAGCCCGGTACGCGTTCTCACAAACTCACGGCTCGTTTTTTTTTTTTCTCCGTCGCATTTCACGATGCCGCGCTTCACGATGCCGCGCATGGTGTCGGGTGTGGGGTCGCCTGCTCCGTTGCTTTGTTGTTGCGTCTTACGCCGCGTCGTTGCTGGCGCTCGTCACGGCGATATCGCGACAATCGCGCCGTTGGTTTTTATCTTGTCGAGCGTTTGCTGCGGCAAAAGTTTATTGTCGCACGAGTCCCCGACATTCCGCGGCGATGATGATCGCTTTCTCAAGCCTATTTCGAAATTGTTTTTGATCCACAGTTTTTTTTGTATGCTCCAGCGCCTGGTCACTGCGTTTGTGTTTTTTCCAGTTAAGCTATCCCACACGACCGGATGAAAGGTAATATTAATTGCACGGCAGTAAAAACACATTTCTATTGGGACATTTAGCCATGCAGTAAAAGGCCTGGCTAGCCAGACCCTGGCTCGCCAGGGATTCTTACTGCATCGTGTATTTCTTTTTTGTCAGTGAATTAATTTTGTTCAGTGGTAGGGGCAAGTGGGGGGGAGCCCCCCCTTCTTCTCCATAGATTCAAACACCTCGTGGCCCACCTATTGCTTTACGTGAACCGGCATAACGTAATGTATGTACAATAAGTTGAACCTCTTTCGCTCCGTAGTACGTAGCCAACCGTGCTAATCGTAGGTGCGGGGACAAGGGACAGCAGCAAATTAAACACAAAAAGTGGAAACGAACGGCTCCTTGTACAGGGGCTCCTCAGTGGCATCTACATCTGCAGAACGTGAAGAACCAGTGGCATCTACATCTACAGAAAGCGAAGAACCATTGGCATCTACATCTGCAAAACGTGAAGAACCAGTGGCATCTACATTTGCAGAACGTGAAGAACCAGTGGCATCTACATCTGCAGAACATGAAGAACCAGTAGCATCTACATCTGCAGAACATGAAGAACCAGTAGCATCTACATCTGCAGAACGTGAAGAACCAGTGGCATCTACATCTGCAGAACGCGAAGAACCAGTGGCATCTACAGAACGTGAAGAACCAGTGGCATCTACATCTACAGAACGCGAAGAACCATTTGCCTCTACATCTGCAGAACGCGAAGAATCAGTGGCATCTACATCTACCGGAGATTATACAACTTTTAAAGCCATTCCCCGTGTTTAGTGTACAATGCCATACACCATGTTTGGGAACGACAGGAGTAAAGTTGGACTTACGAGCAAAAATTGACTTACGAGCAGACCTCTGGAACCTAACTCGTTCGTAAGTAGAGGACTCTCTGTATATTTTGTGTGGGCAGCTTTCACGCAGCGGCAGTGCCGATCGGACCGGGCAGGACCGGCCGGCCGATTATTTTATTGTTTTATAAACGTCATGACCCCCTTCGGCTCCCCCTCCCACCCACCCCGCCCGCAGGTGCCTCGCGTGGAAAGTCCTTGATGAGCTTCAACAGCCTGATGGGGGTGGGCGGTGGTGGCGGCGGCGGCAGTAACGGGGCTCCACCCTACGACCGCGCGCACATCACCGGCGCCTCCTCCAGCAGTTCATCCAGCAAGGGCACGTTCTTCCCGCCGGTAAAAGCCCTGGGCGGTGGCGGCGGCGGCGGGAGGGAAACCCCAACAGTCGCTCGCCCCAGATTCTAGCCGCTGTCTCGAATGGGCGTTGAGGAATCGGTGCTCGTTATCGCCGGTTGTGATCCCTGCGGGGAGCCCAGTGGCGGAAATTCTAACTCGGTTATTTCTTATTTTACTTACCAAGTGAAGGCCCAGCGAGCTCTTTATGTATAGGGCTCCGTATTTTTCAGAAGCGACGTGGCCACGAATGATAACTCGACGACGCGGCTTGTCATCACGTAGTGATTAATCATTAATGTTGGCCGATTGTTCTAAGCGCTTGCTGATGCTAAATCTTGAGGAGGAAACAAACGGAGGGCCCGGAGAAAAATCCACGCGACCACAGGGTGAGGCAGAGAGAGAGAGACGCACAAACACCAAATATACAGCAGCTGTCAAGGTCGGAATCGAACCCATGACCTGCCAGCCTCGATAGGCGCTCACTAACATCAACTTGCCCCAACAGTCTGTTAACGGCTATACGGGAGTGTGGGATGGGCGGGAACTTTGTCTTCCGTTGTAGAATCTCAACCCTCCACCCTCGCCTGCCACGGACCGGTCTCGCTACACCGGGATCCCCAACTACAGCAGCACCCCATCCACTTACAGGGCCTACAGGTGGGCTGTCTCCCCCCCCCTCCCCCATTGCCTTCACCATCGTCAAGGCGATCGTTGTTGCGTCCTTCTGCCAAAGTGTCGCGTGTGCTGGTGGGTTGGTTTTCGGGGCAGCGGCAACCGCTCGTGCCTCGCAGCAGGTAGCCGCTGGGTTCGATTGCCGATTGCCGACCCCGGGTGCCCTTTGCGCGAGAGAGCGGGTCCGTACGTGTCCTCACCCCCTCGTTGTGCGTTGTGTGTGTGCCTACTTGCCTCCGTTGAACTTCTTTCGCGGCGTGCGTAGCCAACCCGTGCAGTGTCAACTGGTATTGGCCAATCAAAAACAGTCCTCCCATGGTGAACTGGACTCCCATGGTGAACGGAACTTCCATGGTGAACTGGACTCCCATGGTGAACTGGACTCCCATGGTGAACTGGCCTTCCATGGTGAACTGGACTTCCATGGTGAACTGGACTTCCATGGTGAACTGGACTCCCATGGTGAACTGGACTCCCATGGTGAACTGGCCTTCCATGGTGAACTGGACTCCCATGGTGAACTGGCCTTCCATGGTGAACTGGACTTCCATGGTGAACTGGACTCCCATGGTGAACTGAATTTCCATGGTGAACTGGACTTCCATGGTGAACTGGACTCCCATGGTGAACTGGACTCCCATGGTGAACTGGACTCCCATGGTGAACTGAATTTCCATGGTGAACTGGACTCCCATGGTGAACTGGCCTTCCATGGTGAACTGGCCTCCCATGGTGAACTGAATTTCCATGGTGAACTGAACTCCCATGGTGAACTGGACTCCCATGGTGAACTGAATTTCCATGGTGAACTGGACTCCCATGGTGAACTGGACTCCCATGGTGAACTGGCCTTCCATGGTGAACTGAATTTCCATGGTGAACTGAACTCCCATGGTGAACTGAATTTCCATGGTGAACTGGACTCCCATGGTGAACTGGACTCCCATGGTGAACTGGCCTTCCATGGTGAACTGGACTTCCATGGTGAACTGAATTACCATGGTGAACTGGACTTCCATGGTGAACTGGACTTCCATGGTGAACTGGACTTCCATGGTGAACTGGACTCCCATGGTGAACTGGACTCCCATGGTGAACTGGACTCCCATGGTGAACTGGACTCCCATGGTGAACTGGACTCCCATGGTGAACTGGACTTCCATGGTGAACTGAATTTCCATGGTGAACTGGACTCCCATGGTGAACTGGACTCCCATGGTGAACTGAACTCCCATGGTGAACTGGACTCCCATGGTGAACTGAACTCCCATGGTGAACTGGACTCCCATGGTGAACTGGACTCCCATGGTGAACTGAACTCCCATGGTGAACTGGACTCCCATGGTGAACTGGACTCCCATGGTGAACTGGACTCCCATGGTGAACTGGACTCCCATGGTGAACTGAACTCCCATGGTGAACTGGACTCCCATGGTGAACTGAACTCCCATGGTGAACTGGACTCCCATGGTGAACTGGACTCCCATGGTGAACTGGACTCCCATGGTGAACTGAACTCCCATGGTGAACTGGACTCCCATGGTGAACTGAACTCCCATGGTGAACTGGACTCCCATGGTGAACTGGACTCCCATGGTGAACTGGACTCCCATGGTGAACTGAATTACCATGGTGAACTGGACTTCCATGGTGAACTGGACTTCCATGGTGAACTGAATTACCATGGTGAACTGGACTCCCATGGTGAACTGGACTCCCATGGTGAACTGGACTCCCATGGTGAACTGGACTCCCATGGTGAACTGGACTCCCATGGTGAACTGAATTTCCATGGTGAACTGAACTCCCATGGTGAACTGGACTCCCATGGTGAACTGAACTCCCATGGTGAACTGGACTCCCATGGTGAACTGAACTCCCATGGTGAACTGGACTCCCATGGTGAACTGGACTCCCATGGTGAACTGGACTCCCATGGTGAACTGGACTCCCATGGTGAACTGGACTCCCATGGTGAACTGGACTCCCATGGTGAACTGGACTCCCATGGTGAACTGGACTCCCATGGTGAACTGGACTTCCATGGTGAACTGAATTACCATGGTGAACTGGACTTCCATGGTGAACTGGACTTCCATGGTGAACTGAATTACCATGGTGAACTGGACTCCCATGGTGAACTGGACTCCCATGGTGAACTGGACTCCCATGGTGAACTGGACTCCCATGGTGAACTGAATTTCCATGGTGAACTGAATTGCCATGGTGAGCTGGACTCCCATGGTGAACTGGAAGTGAAGCCGCCGCCGTCTCGTTACACCACGAAGGTTCTTTGGTTATGTTTGCCAGGAATGTATTAATATCGATCGATAGTAATAATGACGACGATGACAATAATGTCATCGTTGGGCTGCTCGCCGCTGCCCGGGAGAGCCGCTGTCGCATCCGCTGCAGCCGCTTGCTGCTGCGTCGCGAGGAAATCCGCGTTCTGCTGCAAGTGCAGACGTGCTGTGTCCAGCTGCGACGGCGATTTCGGTCACCTGTTCACCACGTGTCGTGTGCCACGGCACGTTTGGGTTTTGGACGCCGTGTTGCGCAAATGATCGTCGTGTGTGAATTCTGTTCTTGTGGCCGTCCCCCACCCCCTTGCTTTTACGCACCACTGCCACCCACCGTGGTGCAATACACGCACTCGCCGTGCTCACAATCACGCACACCGCACGCACGCACACACCACACACACCACACACACACACAACCACACACACACACCACACACACACACCACACACACCACACACCACACACCACACACACCACACACACACACAACCACACACACACCACACACACACCGCACACACACACACCACACACCCACACACCACACACACACCACACACACCACACACACACACAACCACACACCCACACACCACACACACACCACACACACCGCACACACACACAACCACACACACACACACACCACACACACACACCAACGCCTGCGCACCCACCGCTCCACGCACGCCCTCACACCCACACGCCCTCACACCCACACACACCACACACACCACACACCACACACATACACACATACCCACACACCACACACCCACACACCACACACACCACACACACCACACACACCCACACACCCACACACCACACACCCACACACCACACACACCCACACACCACACACACCACACACACACCACACACACCGCACACACACACAACCACACACCCACACACCACACACACACCACACACACCGCACACACACCACACACACCGCACACACA
This sequence comes from Lethenteron reissneri, assembly GCF_015708825.2. Taxonomy (NCBI): domain Eukaryota; kingdom Metazoa; phylum Chordata; class Hyperoartia; order Petromyzontiformes; family Petromyzontidae; genus Lethenteron; species Lethenteron reissneri. The sequence goes on from NC_083780.1 coordinate 7,039,355, forward strand.
CACAACCACACACACACACACCACACACACACACCAACGCCTGCGCACCCACCGCTCCACGCACGCCCTCACACCCACACGCCCTCACACCCACACGCCCTCACACCCACACACACCACACACATACCCACACACCCACACACATACCCACACACTACACACCCACACACCACACACACCACACACACCCACACACACACCCACACACACACCACACACACCCACACACACCCACACACACACCCACACACACACCACACACACCCACACACACCCACACACCACACACACCACACACACCCACACACCACACACACCCACACACCACACATATCACACACCCACACACACCACACACACACCACACACACCCACACACCCACCCACCCACACACCACACACACCCACACACACCCACTGCTCCATGCACGCCCACACACGCCAGGCATCAGAAGCCGCACGCCGTCGCCCCCCCCGACCACGCCGTACAGCACGGACGTGTGCGACAGCGACTGCCCCGTCGTGCCGCTCGGCCCCGCACGCGGCTGGCGCCCCGGGCCCCGGCACGCCGCCAACGCCGCCTCCGTGGGGGGCGTCGTCTGCGCGCCGCCCCCACCGCCCGTCGCTCTCCCCGGGCCGCCGGCAGCGCCGCCTCGCTACTGCGGCGGCGGCGGCGACGCGGCGGCGGCGGCGTACGACTCGGAGCCGTTCGCACCGCCTCCCACGCCCTGGAGCCAGTACCTGTCGGCCGAGGACAGCTGCCCCCCGTCGCCGTCCACTGAGCGGAGCTACTTCCACCTGTGCCCTCCGCCACCGTCACCGTGCACTGACTCGTCGTGAGCGCCCGCCCGCCTCCTTGCCCGGCTGAACTGAGTTGGCGAGTGGTGCGCGTGCGCCTTGGCTAGTTGTGTGTGTGAACTAAAAAGTAAAATTATTATGTTTTGTTTTACCAGCTAAGGCCCCCCCCCCACTGAGCTATAAAGTAGCTGCTTTTTCAGAAACGTCGTCCTGGCTTGCCACAAAGACAGCCCGACGAGAAATGGCTCATCGTCGCGTGGAACTTTATAGCGGCCAAGTACTCTTGAATGCGCGTTGGTTCTAAATGCGGACGGAAAAGCTGGAGGGCCCGGAGAAAAATCCACGCGACCACGGGGAGAACGTGCACAGGCAGGATCGAACCCACGGTGCCCCTGCACGCTAGGCGAGGCAGCTGACGTCACGCCACCGTGTGTGTCTTCGTGTGGGGAAGGTTTGCCGGCTGGCCGAGTGTCCGCTGTGTGGTCGTGCGAGTCTGGTTCGTGTGGCCGTGAGCTGCGAATGGCCTCGTTGCAGCTTGCCACGTGCCGCTTAAGAGAGATGCTGGCTGCCGAGTTATCCAATCCGGTGGCGGCTGCTTTTAATTTCTCGCCGTTTGGTTAGGTGGCTTCCGGTTGGCTAAATTGAGTTGGCCCCTTTAGCAGTAAATGTTGCGGCAAGAATGGCAAGCGATTTCGCCACGGTTACGAGGTTTTAGCTTGTTAGAACATTACAGAGCTGCCGTGAACATCCTTTTTTCTTTAATACCAAACCATCCCACGTGCCATCCTGCGTGCAATCCCACGTGCTCCGTAGTGGGATCTGGTACCGATTCCGCATACTGATGACTCTGCGAACCCACGCGGATTCCTTAGCGACTTTTGTTCGTCGCGCTTAACAGGTGTTCTTGCTTTTGCCGGTCGTGTTTTTTTGCGGGGTTATTGCACCACACCTGAGGTTTAGCGGCCAGCTCTCTCTCTCTAAGTTTGCGAGACCGTGGATTAACGTATGGGATGAGCGCCCCCCCCCCCCCCCCCCCAAACATTTGACGAGGAATTCTGACCGACTTGTTCATTTGGAAGAAATCCTCACTGTGCAATGACAAAAAGTATTTTTTTTTTTTTTACTCCCGTGAACGTTTAAAGCGAAACGTTTATTTTGAGGGCAGTAAATAACGGTGGCCAGACGGCTTTCGTTTAGCCTCTCGTGAGTCACCGATCTGCCAGTTGCCCTTTGCTCTCCTCTACTGACCGTGACGGTGACGGGGGCGGCGTTTTGGGACGCCCGGTTCAGGTTTGCGGACTTTCGCTCTCTCTCTCTCTCTCTTGCTCTCTCTGTTGCTCTCTCTCAGCTCTGCCAGCCAACACGTGGTGGGTTGTTGCTGGTTGCCGTGTCGTCCGTCACCCGAGACAAAAAAAACGGCTGCTGAATGAGACGTTCACCTCTTTCGCGGCGCGGGTGTCGCATTCATTATCCATTTTAAGTACCGATGAGTGGCCAGTTAGCGGGCCAGGGCGTCACCCTCTCAACTCCCTTCGTGCGTAGCGTACGAGAGCACGACCCGTGCCGTGCGCCGTGCGTGTATTGTAAAACACTGTGTGTGCGCGCGCGCGTTTTAGCGAGGTCACGTGCTGTTGAATGAAACCGTGGTGCCGTGTTATTATCCCGCGTTGCGTGACGTTTGATGCACGATTGGCACGTCGTGTGTTTCATCGTGGCGTGTTGCTTTCCGAAAAGCGAGTTTCTTGCAACTCGATGCAAAGTTATGAGGTTCAAACCCCACCTCACCCCCTCCCTTTTTGAGGGTGCCACTTTGAGGTGGGGTCCATTGAGCAAAGAAAATCTCCGTTTGGGTGGCGACCTGGGCCAACTCGGCTGAGAGAGGGCAGCGACGAGCGCGTGATGAACATGTGATGAACATGTGATGAACACGCGACGTGGGAAGGGGGAGAGAAGAGGGGTTTGTTTACCTGCGGTGATTTTGAACCGATATCCTCTCGCCTAATGTCCAAGTTAATGTTTTTTTCGTTTCAACTCGGTGAGACAGAGGGGGAGAACGAGTGGCTCATTTACAACGGTGACCCCTGGAGGGGCATTCTTCTGTTGCCAAATAGGGGGGGGCAGGGGGGGGAGCGGGTGATGATTGCCATGTGTGACCCCAACCGAGCAACCTGCCGGCAATCGTCGAACATTGGCAATGATTTGTTCAAGCAAGTACGAAAGCACTCCGGTCCGCGCACATGGCATGGCCGCAGCCTTCGTTGTTGCTGGCGACACGGAGGTGGGGGTGGGGGGGGAGATCCTTTCGGTGGTGTGAAGGGGCAGAAGGTCAGAAGGTCAGCGACATCGCTTGCAGGTTCGTTTCGTCAAATCCGAACCGGTGTGGAACGTACGCGGTCTGTTCTAGAACGTGGCGGTAGTAGTCGCGTTTCCTGAACAACAACCGTGTGATGGTATACAACACGGGAGGGTAGAGCACAGTCCGTGATAACGCGTGACGATGCGTACGCAGGCTGAGCAAAGGCCGAGGGCCTCGTTCATCCCGTCGAGAAACGGTTTCCAGCACGCGTCGATTGTAAGAAAATCACACCTTTTGGAGAGCGAGAGAGAGAAAAAAATATCTATAATAATCTACTTGAATTTGCGTGGCGCCACCGTAAATTCGGCGTTATGCCTCGCCATTGGCATGCCCCCTTGATGCCCGATGGCATTCCACCCAAACAAATCTGGCTTGCCCGTAGCGGCACCTTACCACTGTCAACATCCAGGCTGCACACAGTGGTGGTTGCATTTCTGCTCAACGCATTTTGTGGCGCGGGGTGTGTGTGTCCCCCCCCCCCCCCCCCACCTGCGATTAGCACGGTCGGTTGCGTATGTTGCGGAAAAAAACTCCGGTATAGTAGTCTCTCGATTAACCGCGTGCGGTTTATCCGATTTGCGGAGACTTTGACGTAAATTCGTGACTTGCGGATTTTCCCTTAAGCCCAAATGAATCATCTAAAAACGGTTGAACATCATTGCTTCTCTTGGAAATGTTCATGACAAGTCGCGTGCTTAAACCGAACACGGTACGTTGCTCCGGTTAATCCGAAATCCATGCGATCGCCTCTACAGTACAGTAGTTGCCATATCTTTACGACGTTGGGCGGATTTTGATTGATGTTGATTGGCGTCGCTCTGCTGTCATCCACTTGGTTGGTCGAGTCTTCTGCGCGGGAGCAGGAAAGTGTTTATCGTTAGTATTCGTTTTGTTCATTGACGAGCTTAGTTTTCTTAACTAAAAAATAATTTAAACCAACATTAGTGTTTTTTGGCCTCGAAATCCGCAAAAAACGGTTATTTTTGGATTAACCGCAATTTAAAACAATCAAGCGGTGGCACAAATTTGATGGCAGCTGTCATTTGGAAAATCCATTCCCGTCGCCCTCAAACTGTTTGTGAACATTTAACCTAAAGAGAATTCTCGACTCAAACCTTAACGTGTTTGTGTATATTTTCGCGAAATTTAATGTAGGTTTTTTTTCTGGGTTAGATCGCGTAAATATATATAAATGTGTCGTTAAACCCGCCACCACCCGACGCAGCCAGTTCGTAAGTTTTGTCACGTAAACAGACCGTGCCGATTCGTCACTCGTACTTTATATTGCCACGTACTTCCCTCCCCTCGTCTGTCACTCGCCGTCTCTCTAAAGCTCATCAAGTAAGCTACAAAGCCCCTTTGCCAAATGCACTTACCCGCTAGATATTCTCTCGTAAAAGGTGCCAATAATAATAACGCGTTGCTCTTTCGACGGAGTTGCGTTTCAACTCTTGCCGCTTTCCTGCAATCCTCGTGTTTTTTTGTTGTTAAACGAACGAATGGGCGGGCGGGCGGGGGGGGCGTTAGACTCAGCGGAGATTGTTTATCACTTCTAGATTTGAAGCTTTCGTGACTGCAAGGTAAAGTCACGTAGGTAAAAAAATGAAATTAAAATTAATAAAATAAAAAATAATAAATCACGACGTTTCGGAGGCAACGCAAGTCTCCGTCATCAGGTGGGACCGTCACAGCCAGATTTGCTGTATGATTTTTTTTACCTACGTGACTTTACCGAACAAACTAAGAGTATTGTTCACCACTCTCGCCGTGTTTTTCTGCCTCGTTGCCTCGCGCGCGGGCGAGTCTTCGATGCCTTCGTGCTCCCCGCTGCATTTGCCTGAACCGTTGTGACTTTCGCAACTTTTAAATGAGCATCTCGAAACCGCTAAAAACCAAAGTTAATGCTCGTCAACCGAGGATGCGTGGAAAAGTAACTCGGCAGGGCGGGAACAAAAATTACCGCGCGTCTTAAGTTCGCGTGCCCGGCCATCACCGGCGGATGTCGGCGTCTTTGTCAACGGTCGGCTAGAGGGGAGTTAGAGTACATCATCTCTGTGTTATTGCCACTCGCAAAGCAGCGGTTTTGGGGTCGGTCCTAACATTTCCTCTGTCCAGCAGCGAGCGAGGTACACTCCAGCGAACGTCCCTCTTGCACGCCGACTCCCGTACGCATGTGAGCGCGGAAGGGTTCTCAACAAAGGGTTCATTATTATTCTTACAAGACCCTAACGCCAGACGATGGGATGCTGCAAGGGCAGTCCTCGAAGGTCAGATGTCGACCCTTCAACCTCTTGTGTGGGATCGGGCAGAAGGAAGGAAGCGGCGGCGTGGCGGCGGCCCGCCGACGCTTTCTAACTACGTCGTTCAAGTGGCAACGTTGAGACGCCCGCTAGTTGGTCGATCGCTGTCCCGCGTGGCAACTTTGAGCCCCAATGCGGAGAGAGGGGCAGCCGTGGGGGGGGGGGGGGGGCGCGAAGGAGCAGCAGTATTTGTGGACTATCCCATGGGAGAGCGCTGCTGTTGTGGACAGCACGGCCATATTTGTTTGTAAACGATGTCAGATTTTTTTTGTCGTCGTCATTGTGACGTTTCCGACGCTTCCGTTTGCGTCACACCACGGATCTGATGCGGGGGACGATTGGCTGCCGAGCTTTTTTCTTGGCGGCCGCATTTAAACGTCTCGGATATCCGTCTCTTATTTTTTTAATTATTTTGGGACTCATCGTCCAGCCCCCCCCCCACCCACCCCCCGTCTCGACTAGCGAACTCCTGCGGCGAGTTGCGCACCCCGGTCGGGGGGGGGGGTCTACGTTCGAAGCGGAGCGCGGCGGACCCTCGCAGGAATGGGGTCACCCTCATGATCCGCGGAGATCAAACAAATCATATTCTCTGGTTCTATCGGTAAAGTCACGTAGATAGAAAATAAGTATAACCCGTAAAAACAAAGTTTTTCACTATAAATCCTTTATATGCGTGGCGGCTAGAGTCCTCTCGTCCTCTGGCTTGAGATGGCTGCCACCTATGGGTCAGATGATTGCATTGCACCATTAAGCAATTGGTAATTAAATATAATATTTTTGTCCTAAAAAGTGTAAAATTTTGGAATTTTTTTTTCACGAACATTAATTGTCACGCACGAGTCTGTGTGGAAAATGTCAGCTCGATTGGATCACGGAAAGTGGGTTAAAAAACGACCGAAAGATTTGCACGGTCCTAAGCAAGCAAGTGAACTTAATATAAAGGATTTTAAACAAGTATAACCCGTAAAAACAAAGTTTTTCCCTATAAATCCTTTATATGCGTGGCGGCTAGAGTCCTCTCGTCCTCTGGCTTGAGATGGCTGCCACCTATGGGTCAGATGATTGCATTGCACCATTAAGCAATTGGTAATTAAATATAATATTTTTGTCGTAAAAAGTGTAAAATTTTGGAACAAAAATTTTCATGAACATTAATTGTCACGCACGAGTCTGTGTGCAAAATGTCAAGCTCGATTGGATCACGGGAAGTGGGTTAAAAAACGACCGAAAGATTTGCCCGGTCCTAAGCAAGCAAGCGAACTTAATATAAAGGATTAAAAAAAACACCTTTCGGTCGCAACACAAGCGTCAGTCTTAAGGTGAGAAAAACAACTGATCTGCTGTTGTGGCTTTATATAGGCACGGGAGGGGGAGGGAAGGGGGTGGATATTTAGTTTGGCTGCAGGAGTTCACAGGGGAGAGGAGGGGGGGGAGGGTTTGTGGCGTGCAGGGGACGGGTGGGGCTGGAGAAATGAGCAATTACTTTAGCGAAAGAACCAGAGAGAGGATGGATTCCTGCAGTCACGAAAGCGTCAAATCAAGAACGAACAAATCGCTCGACGCAGGTGTACGGCAGCACGGGCTGCTGGTTCGTATACGAAACGCTGTCGCCGCAAGAGGTCGCGCGTTCGGGGATGAATGGACATCCGTCTTCGTTTCGGAAGAAGGACCCCTACTGGAGGTTGGATATTGCAGGGTGATTCAGAAAAATGTGAACACTCCTGAGAAATTTGCAACAACGCCACAAGAAATGTGCTGCCTCCTGGCTCTGGAGACCACCTGGAGAAGATTCCAGGCACGCGTTGACAACGATGGCGAACAAGTAGAGACTCTTTGACTTTTTGAAGCTATTAACATAAACATTTATTATTTCCATTAAAAACGATAGTCCCATAATAAGTGTTAACATTTTTTTGAAGCACCCTGTACATGTACAGATGTAGCTTGCGTTGGCCGTGCGAATCTTCGGGTCCAACCGTGTATGTTGAACTTCTTTCGCGCCGTACGTAGCCAACCCTGCCAACCGGAGGTCTCCTTAACAAAGTGCCGGCGCTGATGTTCAGTGTTACGGCACAGTCGCTCGGCTCTGGGCCAGTTGAAGTGGGTATGTGTCTGTGTGTGTGTGTCCCCTCCCATCCTCCCGCCAGCTTGGAACGATGTTCATATGCTCCGTGCGACATTGACAACGCAACGAGAACACGATTGTACGACGTTAAATGGCGAAAGGTTCGGCGTCGACAGATCGGGCGCATCGCTGCTCAAGTCGCCTTGCTCCAGAATACGATACGACACCGCGTGTGTGTGTGTGCGTGCGTGTGTGTGCGTGTGTGCGAGCAGTTCATCTTGTGCTCTGTTCTGAAGAACTCTTGGACTCTCGCCCCCCAAACATCATTGTTTTATATTTAATTTTCCTGTTACAGGGGGGCTGTGGGGTGAGCGCGACGGACGGTGTGTTTTATGTTGTATAATATTGCGCGTGTGTGTGTCTATCATGCACAGTGTAGTGGGGAGCGGTGGTGTAGCGGTTAGCGCGCTGCGCTATGAACCCGGCGATCCGGGTTCGATTCCCGCTCGCGGCCAACGCCGGTGACGATTATCTGAACCGGTCCTGGGCCTCCGCTAGGTCGACTCAGCCTCAGATGAGTACCTGGTGCGGTGTATAAACATCGCCACTGGGGAGACAAAGGCGACCGGGCGTTTTGTTGCTCCAACAATCTGTTCAGGCTATACGGGGGTCTTTGTCGGCGTACATCATGCATAGTTAGGCAGTGTGTGGCTACGTCCGGAGCGTTATCTCGTCTCGGCAGGTTTGGCTTTTTGGGGAAGTGCTGTCTGACGTTGACACCATTGACCAGTGGGATTGTGAGAGAGGGGGGGGGCTAAATATTGTATATGGCAAGCAGTAGGCCACCACCCCGCGAATGCCGCTGCTTACTGCAACCATAAATGTCAAGTTCTCAGCCTTGCCGAGCACACGAAAGCACGTTTATTGGTCGTCAAACATCTCCGTTAAAGCGCCGGTGCGAGAACTTACTCAAAGAGTTTTGCAAGTGCGTATGTTGAACGTCTTAAGTGCGTGTGTTGAACTTTTTTCGCTCCGTACGTAGCCAACCGTGATAATAGGAGGTGCGTGGGGGGGGGTATAACAAACTGAACGCGAAAAAAACAGTTACGAATTGTATTTAAGGCAATGGCCATTTTTCAGTAATAAATCACAGCCCTTTTCATCAATCCTCTGCTGGGTGGGTGAAGGACAAACCCAGACAATGGGGTCACGGTAGCTGTCCACCCGACCAAGATGTCAACGCGAATCCAGGGTGACCTCCCTCGCCCCGTGCCACCCACCCTCCTCTGTGCTGGAACGGAGGCGATCGGGACAGACGTGAGTGAGTGAGAGGAGGACGGTGGCCATGGCTCCGATAAGAAAATGAAACTCGAGCCCAGCCACCGCGGAACCCAGAACAGATGTTGGCGGTGTTGGCGGGGAGGCGTGGAATTAGTGGCGGCGGTTTCGAGTCGGGCTGTGTCGGAGTCTCTGGTGCGGTGATCTCTACATTGCAAGGAGCTGCGGCCTTCTCGCTAACAATACAAACATGTGAAAACACCCCCCCCCCGCCCCAACATGGTCATCATCATCATGGTGCTGCTGTTACAAACCCAACGATGGTTTTAAATGTGTGGCGGCCCTCGCGCTGGTGATGTCTTATCGGTGAAAGCGTCCGCGTTCCGCGTTCGGAGTTTGCGTCGACAATGTAAGAGAGAGAGAAAACAATCGTGTACATAATTGCTATACATACAGATTTTAAATAAAAAACTATTTTATTACAGATCGCACCGCGGCTGGTTTCTTGCGGCTCGTCCACGGGATAATTGTTTTTTTTTACCCTTCTATCTGGCAACAAAACTGACACCTTTTTAAATCCTTTATATTAAGTTCGCTTGCTTGCTTAGGACCGTGCAAACCTTTCGGTCGTTTTTTAACCCACTTCCCGTGATCCAATCGAGCTGACATTTTGCACACAGACTCGTTGTGCGAGACAATGTTCGTGAAAATTTTTCCAAAATTTTACACTGTTTCGGGAAAACAAATTAAATATGTAATTACCAATTGCTTAATACTGCAGACAATCATCTGACCCATAGGTGGCAGCCATCTCAAGCCAGAGGACAAGAGGACTCTAGCCGCCACGCATATAAAGGATTTAGAGTGAAAAACTTTGTTTTTACGGGTTAATTTTTTACAAGGAGTCATGTTTGCATAGACCACAATACTTGCAGTCATAATGCAAACAAAAAACATAACTCTGATAATGTATGCACTGTCCTTGAAGTTGATTGGTCCACACCCGAGACAGCTTTCCTTAGAGCCTAGTCTCACATGGGTTGGACCATTATGACTGCAGGTATTGTGGTCTATGCAAACATGACTCCTTGTAAAAAAGGTGTCAGTGTTAATTAAATAGACTTTTTAATAAATGTGTTTGCCCAACTCGCATCCACTCAAGAAAATGTCTCCAGATAGCGGGATGAAGAGAAGTGCACCACAGCGAAAATTGTGGATCACCGTTCGAACAAAGACGGTCACTGAATCGCGCCCTTTCGGATGCACTTCTGCGGCTGCCTGGGATGCTCTTCCCTTCCCATATTAGGAAGCCACTGGAGCTGGGCACTTTAAAGTCATCTGGATGGACTCATTCTTCTTTGGAATTGCTTGTTTAGGTTGTCTTACCCCCCCCCCCCGCACCTCCGATTTCAGCACGGTGGGCTACTTCAGAAAGAAAGATTTTCCAACGTACGTACCATGGCCGATTTACCAGACCCCCCCCCACCCAACCCTCTGTGGCGTTGATTTCTCGGCGCACCGTTTGACGACGTGCATTTACAACTCGAATGCCGCCCGTCGCCTCCATCTCCATTTGCATTCACACCGTCACGGGCACTCCCAAACGAAAAGCAGCAGACGCGTGAAAAATATCTCGTTCCATTTACACCTTTATTCAAAGCAACGCGCAAATGTTTAAGACTACAAACATTCTGAATCTGCATTTTTTTTTATTCTCAACTAGCCTTCAAAATTACATCCTTGCCTCCCCATCCAAGTAAATCAAAGGCGGCAGGGCGCGGGGGTAAACAAAAAACCAATTGACTAAAGGGTTCAATTTAGCCAGCCACCACGTATTGGTGTGTCCAGGAATCAAGGCTGGCCCACACACACGTAACAGAGTGAAGCAGCAGCATCAGCACAAGGTGGCGGCCCTCCGGCATGTCGTTCCACTACAAATTAAGCGAGCGGAGGGGGGGGGCCCAACGTGACTTACGGCAACGATAGAAATTCAACACGCGCACGCACTGCCGTCAAGGCAGAATCGCAAAAGCAGCAAGTCACTAGGATTTCAAATGCGTTGGCGACGGCTTCTTTAGCGACTGTAGCTCCCCACGTGGAAACACGTATCCTGGGGCAGAGGCACCTCCCAGTTGTTAAATTCTCGCCGTGCCAAGCTTGCCATCGTCAAAACGGGAATTACCATCCCGCGAAACGCTCCCAAGGTAATTTGTGGCATCGCCAAGATGCAGTGGCACGTATCGCCGAACGGAGCCACGAGACTTGTAGTTTGTGTATCTCTTACGTCGTGTTGGAGAAGACGGCGGGGGATCAGTCCAACCGCCACTTGAAAAAAAACAAACACCCAATGTGGCCTCTTCCAGGCGCCAGATGCCATCACTGGAAACGTTGCCTTTGATTCACAAGCTCAGAAAAATGAACGTGCAGGTTTTAACCGCGGGTGCAATGGGCAGCTCGCTTCAAAAATGTCCCAAAGCACGGCAAAACCACTGCCGATTTGAGCAATGGTTACCGTAGTAAACGAAAACATTTAACAAGAAAAAGAAAACGCGGTAGTGCAAAGGGCAGTTCAGGTCTTGAGCTAGATGGGGGTGGGGCAGCGTGTCAAATCACATCGCCGTCACAAACGTTCGCGGGACCAAGAGGAAGTAGAGCAGATTGCAGGTTTCCCACCCCCAAAATCAGCGTCACAGAGCGCCGTGCAATCAAGGAGCACTTTGCGGCAGGTCAGTGAGGAACAGCGCACGGATTGCGACACTGAAGGGTGTCTCGGCCTGCCAAGTTTGAAGTCTTGCTAGACTGTTTTAATTGTTTTAATCTGTCATGCTCTGGCGGGGGAGAGGGAGAGAGCTCAAATTGCTATTCGCTCCATCTCTGGCAAAACCTTGAGGCGACAGCCGCTGGGTTTTGCGTCGAGTCCAGGACACGCCCAAGCCGTCTTGCGCCAATTCATCATCGTACTTGAAAATCCGAGCGGTGGCCTTGAAGTCAAGTCCCGGAGCTCGGAACCGAGAGGCACTTTGACTCAAGGCCTTTGGTGCAACGAGCCGCTGAACAAGAATTGGCGCGTGCTGTGCTCGCGAACCAAGGGCGTTACACACTGGGTAACCGGAGCGATTGTTGCCGGAGTATTTTATTTTTTGTTCATTCAACTTGTTCACTGGGCTGCCTTTCCCCGCACGTTTGAAACCGCAACACGAAACTTTTTTCCAAAATTATTCGGTCAAGGGGCACGCGCGCTCTGGAAGTTTTACTTTCTCCGACCGACAGCTTACCGACGACTTCGATCAGCGGTTCTTAACCTTTGCCGCAGCCTTGCACCCCCCCCTTTGGTTCTCAATCGCTAAAAACATGCACAATGTTTCATCAAACCCCTACGTTTTTATTAACAAAGTAAGTTCCAACTTACATTGCCTGTGCATAATTTGTGTGTTTCTTTGATTTCCCTTCTAAAAAAAAAATCTAACCGTGTCTCGCACGCCCAGGAAGGGCGACTCACCACAGCCCCAGGGGGGGTGGGGCGTGATGGACCCCCAAGTTAAGAGCGACAGACGTAGAGCCAACATTTGCGGCAATGGAAATACCGCACGCGTGAAAGACAAAGTTGCGTTTCGTCCAGAAGCGGTGGAAAGCGCGACAGGAACCAAATTGGGGCCGATTTTCCCTTCTGCCCCCCCCTCCACCTTTTCCCACTCGCCATCGCCCCTTGGCATCGTCCCCGTGGCCAACCAAGAGGTGTGAAGGGCGGCTGGAGGCCACGGTGGAGCCCGAATCGGAGAACGCACGCAAACACACAAACACGCCAACACGCAAACACGCAAACACGCAAACGCGCAAACACGCCCGCGGTTCGTTCACGTCGAGAAAAAGGTAAGCTGGCCGAGCGAAATGTTTCGTCATTTTTGAGCAGTTTTATTCTGGCGAATCTCAGGATTTTGCCAGGATTTTCTTTGTGACAACCTAAATTAAACGAACAAAAATCTGCCAGGTAAGATTTTTTTTTAATTATGACGCGGACGTTTGTTATAACATCCGGTTAATCTCAAAATTGTGGAATTATGAGCACGGGGGGCGAGGGGCAGGGAGAGACTACCTGATAATCCCAAAATGTAATGCCACAGGGTCAAGCAAGTAGTGGGGCAGTACGCTATCACGCTACGAGATTTCTTTTTTGCGTTCTCAAGTACAACTACGGTACACGTCGGTACGTCATTGCGGAACGAAATCCGAGATAAATATCGCACTGCCACCCAGGGGGGTCAAGTCATGTCGCCGGACAGGCGGGGGGGGCAGGGAGGGGGCGAGTAGGTTGGAGACTTGGAGGGGGAGGGGGTAGAGGCCTCTGCTCGGTCACACGGCCTGGGCGAAACCCACGCGGTTGTTGTCGCGGTCGAAGACGGTGTAGTAGGGCCCGATGAACACGTCGCCCAGGATCCAGAGCGGGCCCGCCGGCGGGGGGATGTCCATGCCGATGAAGCCGCTCAGGCACACGGTCTGGCCTGCCTGGCTCACCTGCGGGAGAAGGGCACGTGCCAGATGTTGCAACCGGGTACCCGATCCCCGTACCCTACCCGATACCCGGCTACCCGTACCCGGCCGGGTACGGGTAGCCGTTTGCGACCCTGGTGCGGCCGGGTACGGGTCGGCCGTGAGTCACTGGTGAGTAACTTTCGATTTAAAGCTTTCGTGACTGCAGGGATTCATCTTCTTGGTTTTTTCGGTAAAGTCACGAAGAAGGGAAGTAATAAAATAATAAAAATAAAACATAATAAAATACAATTCTCACGACGTTTCGGCTACAACGCAAGCAGCCGTCTTCAGCTGAAGAAGACGGCTGCTTGCATTGTAGCCTAAATGTCGTGAGAATCATTTTATTATGTTTTATTTTTATTATTTTATTACTTCCCTTCTACGTGACTTTACCGAAAAAACCAAGAAGATGGTGAGTAACTGTTTGTCACTCATTTCCCAACGTCTGGTCTCTTCTCACAATTTCAAGTTCCTAGAATCAACCCACTCGCGCCTGCAACGTGGCTTCATCCCAGAGGTCGCAATCGGGTACCCGTACCCATACTCTGCTACCCGATACCCGGCCGGGTACGGGTAGCCGGGTATCGGGTAGGGTACAGGTACCTGTGTGCGACCTCTGGGGGCACGCCGGGGAAGGGGGGGTCAGGTAGAAGGGGGGGGGGGTTAAAGGCCCGCCTGGTTCACCTCGTGTTAACTACCTCGCCTGGTATGCAGGAGGTCGTGGGTTCGATCCCGACCCTGACGCCTGCTGCTGCTGTGTATTTGTAGCTTGCGTGTCTCCCCCCCCCCCCCCCGTGGTCTCGTGCATTTTATCTCCGGGTCCTCCGGTTTTTCCCTCCACATTTAGAATCAACATCACGTGTTTTAGAGTATTTGGCTACTGCTAGAAATTTCTACTTAGTTATGCCATCATTTGTGGCCACTCCTGAAAAATAGCTACTATATCGCTCAGTGGGGCCTTACCTGGTAAAATAAATAAGAAAAAATTGTTCAGTTTTAGTTTCCAAGAATTGGTGCCAAAAAGGTGGTGCCACTACTTGAGCATATTGGCAAAAGACATGAGAGGAAAGTGGAAACAAATTACAACACGTGGAGTGGACACCGATAGGGCTACCCCTGATGATGAAATGTGCAGCCCTGCAATTTGCTCTACGCCGGCAAGGAGTCTCCACGAGAGGGACTTTTAAACTTCGGCTCCACGCCCCCCCTCCCTCCCCCCCTCGATTGTGCGTCGCCGTATCATTCGTCAAGTGTTGCGCGCGTTACGGATTGTCCTTCTGATCATCCGCACTTGGGTGCGTACGCTTCTTTGCATGCCCCGAGAAAATATTGCCCCCCGTCCGATTCAACCGCTCCCGACGCTGGCCATCGGGGAAACCCTCCCCGCGCCCGGCGGCGCGCGCGCTCGCTCACCTTCATGACGTACTGCTCGCCCGTCAGGCTGTACTTCTTGCCGCCGATGGTCAGGACGACGACGGGCAGAGTGGGGACCTTGTCGCAGTTGATCATGTACTGCAGGGGGGGGTGGGGGGTGGGGGGGGGAGACGCGCAGACAGCCCACGTCCATATTGCAGATGACCAGCGATCAACGTCTGGTGATGCTGCCCCGTCACATTTGCGCAAACTGGACTCTTCGTAAAACAAATCTTCAGACTCAGCCACCGGCCTCGCAGTCAGTAAGGAGTAATCGTCCAACTGGGTTGAACGAACAGGGTTCATCTGCCTACGTGACTTCATCGCGGTTTGTGGTACGAGCATCATGTCGCGAGACGCAGCAAGACAATCCACGTTGCGGAATGGTGTGTGTGTGTCCCGGAAGCGAACACCACGGAGCTACTTCCGAGTGTCCTATGGGCCACACGTTAGAAGACAGCATTTAACCACCCGCCCCGCCACTTGAGAGTATTGTTTGTTGCGTGTCCGTTAAACCTGGTGCTTTTGATCCTCAAGAGCTGTAAATGAAAAACCAAATGTAATAAGACGGGGGGGGGGGGGGGGGTGAGTGTTTGTGCTACGCATGAAAGCAAGACCGTCAAACTCGTCTACACGCGGACACGGTTCCATCACGGGGTCGCCGCCCAGATTCGAACCCAGGCCCTCAAACGGTACCGGCCACGGCGCTCTCGACCTGCGACCTACACGTGCACCTCACTGCGACTTGGCATCCCTGCGGTGCGACCGCACCTGAAGCGCGCAGCGAGAATCGCCGACTCGGGTCGACGAACTAAACTCCCAGCAGGTGGGGCGGAGCGTCGGTGCGAGGAGCGTGATGTCGGGCCGGGGGGGGTGGGTGGCGGCAGGGGTCAGGGGTCAGCGCGGGTGACCCACCTCTCCCATCACGAGCGGCACGGCGCCGATGGCCTTCTGCAGTGCCTCCACCTCCTTGGTGGGGCCGGCGATGAGCGAGGTGCCCGTGTCCACGATGGCCGCACAGCCTCCGCTGCACAGCGCCAGGCCGCCCTCCACGTTCAGCCTGCGGTGCGACGCCACCCCCGGGGGTTTACAAAGATTCTGGGGGGCCCACGCCCCCCCACCCCCCAGCGGGGCCGTTGCTCGTATCGTCGACATTATCAACGCGCGTGCGTTCAAACTTCTTTCGCGCCGTACGTGGCCAACCGTGCTAATCGGAGGTGCGGGTGTGGTAAGGACAACCAGCTGAACCACTTGTGTTGCTCCAAGGGGCTCTTGCGAAGTTACAGAAGTTCGCCGAGGCATGGGTGTCCGTAATGTACGTTTCCCCCGTTACAATTCCTCCAAAGAGGCATCGTTCTTTTGCTCGACAATTTTTTTTTTTACCGCGGTAAATGGCGACCAGCCTGGGGACTATGATGCCAAGTTCAAGTTTAAGTTCATTTATTAGGTATAGCCCTGTGAGCCATTCGGCTCTTGAATCGGTTGCAACCGCAACAAAAAACTAAAACATGGACAAGAAAACATCTTAAAGTGACTATGTGCAATCTGAAAATCCAGGAAGAATAAAAAACACGGCAAAAATTCCAGAAAAAAATCACCGCACACCAACGCTGTGTGCAAAAACCCCAGTGGGGATGCAAGTCATCGAACAGGCGCTGGCACTCACCCGTCCATCTGGATCTGCCAGTAGGCCTGGCGCGTGACGGGCACGTACGACAGCTCCCCTTTGTAGTACTTGGGGTCGGTGCCGCCCAACATCAGCTCCCCACCCAACGGGGCCTGCGGGTCCCTGCAATGGTCACGGGGTGGGGGGGGGGGGGGGGTCGGGGGGGCTTACCAAGCAATCTTGCAGGTTCGAATCCGGCAGGCGGCCCTGGTTAATACCGCGGGTGTGTTTTATCCGTAACGCGCGGGCACGCACGCACGCACGTCTGCTTCGCAGTGGACGTTGGACTCACTATTTTTATTTTACATTTTAGCAGGTAAGGCCCACTGAGCTATGTAACTGTCTTCTTGGTTCTTTCGGTAAAGTCGCGTAGAATGGAAATAATAAAATAATTAAAATAAAACATTATCAAATAATTCTCACGACGTTTCGGCCACAACGCAAGCAGCCGTCCTCAGGCGAAGATGAATCCCTGCAGTCACGAAAGCTTTAAATCGAAATCTGTATAACTGTGACAACACCGCCACTGAAACTAAAACTTCGTAACAATTTTTTTCTTATCTTACCGGGGAAAACTCACCGAGCTGTTCAGCTCTTACTCAGAAGCGACCTGGCCATCGCCAACGAGAGCTCGATGAAGCGGCTCATCGTGAGGAAATTTATAGCAGCGGCCAAACTCTAAACGCGTGATGTTGTTGATTTTAAATGTGGAGGGAAAAACCGGACGACCCGGGAGACAGATCCACGTGACCACGGGGAGAAACATGCAAACTCCAAATATAGGAGGCGTCAGGGTCGGGATCGAAACCATGACCTCTTGTATACCAGGCGAAGTAGTTAACATCTTGGAGATGCGGTGACATCATTCAAAGGGTCACGTGCCACTGCATGCAAGCAAATTCTCACGGTGACCTTTCTTGGGTCACGAGTCTGCAATCCCTTCGGCATCTCACACGGACGTCACGTTTGGTTCCTGCGAGTGCGCTCGTGACTTAGCAAGGCTGGCGTTTGAACGACAAAGATAAAGATCCCCCGTATAGCCTTAACAGACTGTAGGGGCAAATGCTGTTAGCGAGCACCTATGAAGGCCAGAACAGTACATAAGGGGGTGGGTGGCCAGCACCACGCCCGACCGTCTTTGTCTCCCCAGTGGCACACCGCACCAGGTACTCATTTGAGGCTGAGTCGACCTAGGGGAGGCCCAGGACCGGTTCAGATAATCGTCACCGATGTTGGCCGTGAGCGGGAATCGAACCCGTGTCGTCGGGTTTGTAGCGCAGCGCGCTAACCGCTACACCACCGCTCCCCACGCACACACACACATACCCCCTTGCACGGCAGATAATCACACGCACACAGTGGCCTGAAGTTAACTCCTGAGATCCACTCCCAGTCTCCTAGCTGGGTGTAACCTGGGTAACGGGTAGCTTTTCGATTTAAAGCTTTTGTGACTGCAGGGATTCATCTTCTTGGTTCTTTCGGTAAAGTCACGTAGAAGGAAAATAATAAAATAATAAAAATAAAACACAATAAAATAATTCTCACGACGTTTCGGCCACAACGCAGGCAGCCGTCTTCAGGTGGAGAACAGGTCTGTCGAGAATTATTTTATTATGTTTTATTTTATTTATTTTATTATTTCCCTTCTACGTGACTTTACCGAAAGAACCAAGAAGATAATGGGTAGCTGTCGCGGGCAACTCCCGCGGCGGGCTCGCCGGCTCGCACCTGTTGAGGTAGAAGGAGAAGACGTTCTTGTCGACCAACTTCTGGGCGATGATGCTGTCGAAGACCGGGGTGACCTTGTCGACGGCGATGGAGGGGTAGGCCATGCCGAGGATTCCGTCGAACTTGGCGGCGATGAAGGTGATGCCCGGCTGCTTGATGGCCTCTCCAAACACCTGCTTCTTCACCGAGAGGTCTCCGATCTGCAGCAGCAGCAGCAGCGCACGCAGGGAGATGCTCGGTCATCTTGTACACGTATATACATATCGTCTTCATCCAGTGATCTCGTGCATATCACTCATTCAGTGATCTAATAATATATATTAGCACGGTCGGCTACGCACGGTGCAAGAGAAGTTCAACACACACACAGCAATCATTCGGCGATTGTGTATATATCGTGTTCATTCGGGGGTGGGCAGTCACCGTGGTGGTGTCCTGGCTCAGGTACCCCGACAGGCTGCCCGTGCCGTACTGGATGGCGAAGTCGCGGCCGTCCTTCACGTACGAGCTCGACTTGGAGGAGTCGTACTTGTGGTGGAGCACTGCGCACGCCCCGGGAACCGGCGAGGCCACGCGGACGCAAAAGACAACGTTCATCAACAACCCGGGGGAGGGGGGGGGGGAGGTTCATCCTCCAATGACGCATGCACACGCATACGCCCTCTCGCTCACTCGTTCACACACCCACTCTCGTTCTCTCTCTCACTCGTGCACACCCACCCTCTCGCTCGCTTACTCACTCACACACGCACCCTCTCGCTCACTCACACACACGTGTGAACTCGCTCTCTCGCTCACTCACTAACACATCCACTCTCTCTCACTCGTGCACACCCACCCTCTCGCTCGCTCACTCATGTGTGAACTCGCTCTCTCGCTCACTCACTCACTCACACATCCACTCTCTCTCACTCACGTGCCGGCTCTCTCTCCCACTCATTCACTCGTGCACACCCACTCGCTCGCTCATTCACTCGTGCACACCCACTCGCTCGCTCATTCACTCGTGCACACCCACTCGCTCGCTCATTCACTCGTGCACACCCACTCGCTCGCTCATTCACTCGTGCACACCCACTCGCTCGCTCATTCACTCGTGCACACCCACTCGCTCGCTCATTCACTCGTGCACACCCACTCGCTCGCTCATTCACTCGTGCACACCCACTCGCTCGCTCATTCACTCGTGCACACCCACTCGCTCGCTCATTCACTCGTGCACACCCACTCGCTCGCTCATTCACTCGTGCACACCCACTCGCTCGCTCATTCACTCGTGCACACCCACTCGCTCGCTCATTCACTCGTGCACACCCACTCGCTCGCTCATTCACTCGTGCACACCCACTCGCTCGCTCATTCACTCGTGCACACCCACTCGCTCGCTCATTCACTCGTGCACACCCACTCGCTCGCTCATTCACTCGTGCACACCCACTCGCTCGCTCATTCACTCGTGCACACCCACTCGCTCGCTCATTCACTCGTGCACACCCACTCGCTCGCTCATTCACTCGTGCACACCCACTCGCTCGCTCATTCACTCGTGCACACCCACTCGCTCGCTCATTCACTCGTGCACACCCACTCGCTCGCTCATTCACTCGTGCACCACCCACTCGCTCGCTCATTCACTCGTGCACACCCCACTCGCTCGCTCATTCACTCGTGCACACCCACTCGCTCGCTCATTCACTCGTGCACACCCACTCGCTCGGCAACTCATATCACTCGTGCACACCCACTCGCTCGCTCATTCACTCGTGCACACCCACTCGCTCGCTCATTCACTCGTGCACACCCACTCGCTCGCTCATTCACTCGTGCACCCCACTCGCTCGCTCATTCACTCGTGCACACCCACTCGCTCGCTCATTCACTCGTGCACACCCACTCGCTCGCTCATCACTCGTGCACACCCACTCGCTCGCTCATTCACTCGTGCACACCCACTCGCTCGCTCATTCACTCGTGCACACCCACTCGCTCGCTCATTCACTCGTGCACACCCACTCGCTCGCTCATTCACTCGTGCACACCCACTCGCTCGCTTCATTCACGTCGTGCACACCCACTCGCTCGCTCATTCACTCGTGCACACCCACTCGCTCGCTCATTCACTCGTGCACACCCACTCGCTCGCTCATTCACTCGTGCACACCCACTCGCTCGCTCATTCACTCGTGCACACCCACTCGCTCGCTCATTCACTCGTGCACACCCACTCGCTCGCTCATTCACTCGTGCACACCCACTCGCTCGCTCATTCACTCGTGCACACCCACTCGCTCGCTCATTCACTCGTGCACACCCACTCGCTCGCTCATTCACTCGTGCACACCCACTCGCTCACTCTCTCACGCACACCCACCCTCTCGCGCTCTCACTCTCTCACTCGTGCACACTCGCTTGCTAGCCCAATTCGCAGTCCGTCAGCTCCGCTGGGAGCTGACGCTGTGTGACGCGACCGGTAAGCTCAGCCGGGGCTCGCGTTACAGAGTTTACCTGCTGCGGCGGACTCACGACGGATAGAGTAGTAATAATAATAATAAACAATAACAATAATAAACAATAACACAAGTCATGAGCATGGAGCCGCCCAATCGCTCGTTAATCTTGAGGGTGTATGGCGCAGAGTTTGTTACACGTCACCTGCTGTTGTTGATTTTTAAAATAAAATCTGCTTTTGTATTACGGCTTTTCGAATGACAACAAAAACATTTCTTTTTATTTTAAGCCACGGTTCGTGCCAACGAGCCGGCCCCTAGCGGTTTCCACTTAAGAACGTTTCGCCCTCGCGGGGTGGAGTGGGGATTGGGGCGAGCGGGGCGGGGAGTGGGTAGGAGACTCACAGCAGGCGATGTCGAGCAGCGAGCAGTGGATGGACGGCACCCACAGGTTGGATGAGCCCGTATCGAAGATGACCGTGAAGAGCTGCGGCGGAGTGCCGATGCCGATCTCGCCGTAGTACTGGGCCTGCACCACGCCGGAGACAAAGAACCCAACCACCGCCCCGCGTAGCCTTTAAACACCGTCCTGGGGCAAGTCCTGTTAAGCGAGCACCAATGAAGGCCGGCGTGGCACACGACGGGGGTGTGTGTGGCCAACGCCGCACACGGCCGCCTTTGTCTCCCTCAGTGTGCATGTTGACATGCCAGACGACGCCTTCCTATCGGGCTGCGTTGACGAATGTCCCGTGGGCGCTATCCTTGCCTGCACCTCCGACGCGTTCTGTTCTGCTGCTGCCCGTTCCTCTGGACGGATCGCTCCGATGTTGTTGATCTCGTTCCGTGACGACGACGACGACGACGCACCACGGATTATTCCTCGCGAAACTCAGCTGGGCATTAACGCCAGCGAAAACTATGGGACGTTTCGGGTAACACGCAAAACGTGGATCGATTTACAGGGGAGGCCCAGGACTGGTTCAAACGTGCGCCACGGTTGTTGGCCGCGAGCGGGAACCGAACTCCGATCGCCGGGTTCGCAGCGCACCAAACACACACGCGCGCGATTGCACGCCTATTACAGATAGAGTAAAAGCTCGTCATTTCGGTATTTGATCGTTCGTAATTGTG
Organism: Lethenteron reissneri; assembly: GCF_015708825.2. Lineage (NCBI taxonomy): Eukaryota > Metazoa > Chordata > Hyperoartia > Petromyzontiformes > Petromyzontidae > Lethenteron > Lethenteron reissneri. Next base: position 7,061,067 of record NC_083780.1, read on the forward strand.
GACAATTCAGCATGGCTGCGCTTTGGGCATATATGCGGTGTATTAGTAATTCGCCACGAGCCGATTTGCCGTACCGAACGGTCCAATTTCGGCATAGCACGTGGAGCCAAGTCCGGTGACGTCGCGTGTGGTGAGCGTTCGTGCAGATCCGTCGCTTTGGACTTTCCCTCGTCTGTGCACTCTGTGCAAGCCCAACCCTCGCAGAAATGTCGTCTACACCCACATCAAGAAGTAATAGAGAGGGACCACCTGAGGACGGCTGCTTGCGTTGTGGCCGAAACGTCGTGAGAATTATTTTATGTTTTATTTTTATTATTTTATTTCTTCCCTTCTACGTGACTTTACCGAAAGAACCAAGAAGATGAATCCCTGCAGTCACGAGAGCTTTAAATCGAAATCATGTTGAACCTCTTTCACACCGTACGTGACCTACCTTGAAATGTATGCATTAGACCACTGAATGAAGACGATATGTATATGCAAGGTGTGTGTCAATGTGTGTGAAGAGTTTGGGAAAACGAATTTGGAAAAAAAAATGTATTGGGGCAGGAGGCACTAGGGAGTACCATTGTACACAATTCGGAATATTGTATCATTCGGCAAGGCCAGAGCCCCATATGTGTCGAATTAACAAGGGTTTACAGTGTGCACAAATTCACGCAGGCACACTAACGCGTGCACGTGACCACCGTCGTTCACCACGAAGCACCGTCCATTCTCCGGGACCCACCGACCGCAAATCGAGTCAACTCCGCCCGCGTCTAAGGCATTGACGCCCCGTGTCGCTCCACTGCAGGACGAGTGGTTGGGGAGGGGGGGGGGAGTTCCCTGACCCCTGTCTCGCCCGCACGGGTTGTCGAAAGAGGGGCGGTCAACGTGGACGCGCGAGGATAGAATTAAGACGTACGGCGCAATGGTGCATATTTCCCGCAATTCCCCCCCTACTGCATGCTCAGGGGGTTGGGGGGGGGGGCACACATGCCAACACTTTCACACGTTCTCGCAGCGGCGGCAGCAGCGGCGGCAGCAGCGGCAGCAGCAGCAGCTTGTGCGCGCCTGTAAACGGTAAAATCACCAAGGCAGCAGGCTCGAAAACCGGCCGCCCTTGTGACACAAAGTCCCCAGGACACCGATGGTTGGTGAGTCATTAACCCAGGAGAGATCTTAGTTGCGCACAGCAACTGGCAAACAGGTGCGCACACAGCGCGGTCTTCTCAGCGGCTCTATAAACCCAGCCGGGGGGGGGGAGGTCACAGAGTCCGGTGGCTGCGGTAAAAGAGAAGCAAATTGCTTTCCCAGGCAATCTCTTCACTAAAATGAAGTGACCACACGTGTGTGTGCGTGCCGTGTGCGTGCCGTGTGCGTGCCGTGTGTGTGCCGTGTGTGTGCCGTGTGCGTGCTGTGTGCGCGTGCTGTGTGCGTGTGCCGTGTGCGTGCTGTGTGCGTGCCGGGGGGGGGGGGGGGGGAAACGCACTAATATCACAGATCCTATTATCCATGGGGTTATCCGCAATGTTACCTTATCTGTGAGATAAGGGGCAGGGTCACAGGGTAGGGACGTGCAGAGTCACAGTGTAGGGGTGTGTGGGGTCACGGTAAGGGTGAGTGAGATGACAGGGTAGGGGCGGGCAGGGTGACAGGCTAGGGGTGTGTGGGGTCACAGGGTAGGGACAGGCAGGGTCACAGGGTAGGGGTGAGTGAGGTCACAGGGTAGGGACGGGCAGGGTGACAGGGTAGGGGTGTGTGAGGTCACAGGGTAGGGACAGGCAAGGTGACAGGCTAGGGGTGTGTGGGGTCACAGGGTAGGGACGGGCAGGGTCACAGGGTAGGGGTGAGTGAGGTCACAGGATAGGGGCGGGCAGGGTGACAGGGTTGGGGTGTGGGGTCACAGGGTAGGGACGGGCAGGGTGACAGGGTAGGGGTAAGTGAGGTCACAGGGTAGGGGTGAGTGAGGTCACAGGGTAGGGGTGTGTTAGGTCACAGGGTAGGGACGGGCAGGGTGACAGGGTAGGGGTGAGTGAGGTCACAGGATAGGGGCGGGCAGGGTGACAGGGTTGGGGTGTGGAGTCACAGGGTAGGGACGGGCAGGGTCACAGGGTAGGGGTGAGTGAGGTCACAGGGTAGGGGTGTGTGAGGTCACAGGGTAGGGGTGTGTGAGGTCACAGGGTAGGGGTGTGTGAGGTCACAGGGTAGGGACGGGCAGGGTGACAGGGTAGGGGTGAGTGAGGTCACAGGGTAGGGGTGAGTGAGGTCACAGGGTAGGGACGGGCAGGGTGACAGGGTAGGGGTGAGTGAGGTCACAGGGTGGGGGTGAGGTCACAGGATAGGGGCGGGCAGGGTCACAGGGTAGGGACGGGCAGAGTGACAGGGTAGGGGTGAGTGAGGTCACAGGGTAGGGACGGGCAGGGTGACAGGGTAGGGGTGAGTGAGGTCACAGGGTAGGGGTGAGTGAGGTCACAGGGTAGGGACAGGCAGGGTCACAGGGTAGGGGTGAGTGAGGTGACAGGGTAGGGGTGAGTGAGGTCACAGGGTAGGGACAGGCAGGGTCACAGGGTAGGGGTGAGTGAGGTGATAGGGTAGAGACGGGCAAGGTGACAGGGTAGGGGTGAGTGAGGTCACGGTAAGGGTGAGTTCACAGGGTAGGGATCGGCAGGGTCACAGGGTAGGGGTGAGTGAGGTCACAGGGTAGGGATGGGCAGGGTGACAGGGTAGGGGTGAGTGAGGTCACGGTAAGGGTGAGTGAGTTCACAGAGTAGGGATGGGCAGGGTCACAGGGTAGGGGTGAGTGAGGTCACAGGGTAGGGGTGTGTGGGGTCACAGGGTAGGGGTGAGTGAGGTCACAGGGTAGGGATGGGCAGGGTGACAGGGTAGGGGTGAGTGAGTTCACAGGGTAGGGACATGCAGAGTCACAGGGTAGGGGTGTGTGGGGTCACGGTAAGTGTCAGTGGGGTGACAGGGTAGGGACGGGCAGGGTGACAGGCTAGGGGTGTGTGGGGTCACGGTAAGGGTGAGTGAGGTCACAGGCTAGGGACGGGCAGGGTGACAGGCTGGGGGGTGAGCGGGAGGCATGGCCCTTACATCCATGTAGTTCTTGAGGGACTCAGGCGTGGTGCCGTTGCGCAGGGCCGGCACGCTGTACTTGAGGTGGCGCTCGTCAGCCACAAGCCGCTCGATTTTGCCACCGGCGGCCGCCATCGTGTGCCGCATCGTCGTGAACTTGCGAAGCGGAATCCTGGGCAGGGATCGCGCGGACGACAACGACGCAGCTCTTATAACGACCCTGTCGCCATCGTCGGTGGCGAGGAGATGTTAACTACCTCGACTGGTATACAGGAGGTCGTGGGTTCGATCCCGACCCTGATGCCTGCTGTACATTTGGAGTTTGCGTGTCTCTCGCTCTCATCATCATCATGGTGGCGAGGAGATGTTAACTACCTCGACTGGTATACAGAAGGTCGTGGGTTCGATCCCGACCCTGATGCCTGCTGTACATTTGGAGTTTGCGTGTCTCTCGCTCTCATCATCATCACGGTGGCTAGGAGATGTTAACTACCTTGCCTGGTAGACAGGAGCGCGTGGGCTCGATTCTGACTGACGCCTGCTGCTGTGTATTTGGAGTTTGCGTGTCTCTCTCCCCGTAGTGGAGTGGATTTTTCTCCGGTTTTTCCCTCCGCGTTTAGAATCAACGTCATGCGTTTAGAGTATTTGGCTGCTGTACATTTCCACGTGATAAGCCACTTCGTTGAGCTATCATTTGTGATAGCCAGGTAGCTTCTGAAAAAGATCAAGGTAGCTTAGTTTGAGCCTTACCTGGTAAAACATTTTTTTTAAATGAGTTCATCATCACCGCCGACTCATCCGTCACCACTACAACCATCGCCGCGACCAACAAATTTTCTTAAAAATCGATCTTCTTTCATCCGTCCATCCTCGCAAGTGGTGTTTGTTTTCTCAGGAGACACAATCCGCGGTGTCATGAGCCGCCTTGCTAATCGCGGCGTTTTTACTCTAAACGTATCAAAGTCAAACGGATCTCCCCCTTGCTCCAGTGAGCAGTAGTGAGGTCACTGGTGCTCCCCCCCACTCCCCTCCCGTTTTGTACTCCGAGCCAGCGGTGGAAATTCCATGTTCCTTTACGATTGGGAACTGCGGGGGGGGGGGCACGCTGGCCGGATTATCCGTCACCATCTCTCCGCAACGCCAAGTAGAGAAGAGGTAAACAAGTGACGAATAAGTACGAATAAGTAAAGTACAAATCGCCAAAAGTACACCAAATCCTGCCGAATTTTCATTACCAAATGCAAGGCAACAAAACAGCAACAGCAGCAGTCCCTGACCACACCAAGACAACAACAACAACACTCCCAGACAACACCAAGAAAACAACAACAACAGTCCCAGACCACACCAAGACAACAACAACAACAACAACAGTCCCAGACCACACCAAGTCAACAACAACAAGTCCCAGACCACACCAAGACAACAACAACAACAACAGTCCCAGACCACACCAAGACAACAACAACAACAGTCCCAGACCACACCAAGACAACAACAACAACAGTCCCAGACCACACCAAGTCAACAACAACAACAGTCCCAGACCACACCAAGACAACAACAACAACAACAGTCCCAGACCACACCAAGACAACAACAACAACAGTCCCAGACCACACCAAGACAACAACAGCAACAGTCCCAGACCACACCAAGTCAACAACAACAACAACAACAGTCCCAGACCACACCAAGACAACAACAACAACAGTCCCAGACCACACCAAGACAACAACAACAACAACAGTCCCAGACCACACCAAGTCAACAACAACAACAGTCCCAGACCACACCAACAAAACAACAACAACAGTCCCAGACCACACCAAGTCAACAACAACAGCAGTCCCAGACCACACCAACACAACAACAACAGCAGTCCCAGACCACACCAACACAACAACAACAGCAGTCCCAGACCACACCAACACAACAACAACAACAGTCCCAGACCACACCAAGACAACAACAACAACAGTCCCAGACCACACCAAGACAACAACAACAGTCCCAGACCACACCAAGACAACAACAACAACAGTCCCAGACCACACCAACACAACAACAACAACAGTCCCAGACCACACCAACACAACAACAACAACAGTCCCAGACCACACCAAGTCAACAACAACAGCAGTCCCAGACCACACCAACACAACAACAACAGCAGTCCCAGACCACACCAACACAACAACAACAACAGTCCCAGACCACACCAAGACAACAACAACAACAGTCCCAGACCACACCAAGACAACAACAACAGTCCCAGACCACACCAAGTCAACAACAACAACAGTCCCAGACCACACCAAGTCAACAACAACAACAGTCCCAGACCACACCAAGACAACAACAACAACAGTCCCAGACCACACCAAGTCAACAACAACAACAGTCCCAGACCACACCAACACAACAACAACAACAGTCCCAGACCACACCAAGTCAACAACAACAACAGTCCCAGACCACACCAACACAACAACAACAACAGTCCCAGACCACACCAAGACAACAACAACAACAACAGTCCCAGACCACACCAAGTCAACAACAACAACAGTCCCAGACCACACCAGCACAACAACAGTCCCAGACCACACCAAGTCAACAACAACAGTCCCAGACCACACCAAGTCAACAACAACAACAGTCCCAGACCACACCAAGACGACAACAACAACAACAGTCCCAGACCACAACAAGACAACAACACCAACAACAGTCCCAGACCACAACAAGACAACAACACCAACAACAGTCCCAGACCACACCAAGACAACAACACCAACAACAGTCCCAGACCACAACAAGACAACAACAACAACAGTCCCAGACTACACCAAGACAACAACAACAACAGTCCCAGACCACACCAAGTCAACAACAACAACAGTCCCAGACCACACCAACACAACAACAACAACAGTCCCTCAATGTCATTACTGATTCAACTACTAAACACTTAAGCCCCCCCCCCCCCCACATCTCCTCCCCGGGCCATACCACGTGGGAGCTGCTGCTGCTTGCTGAGTCATGCTCAGCTGACGGCACGTAAATCTGACTGCGGGCTCGGCAGCGAAATCCTCCCACGGGGTTCCACGACCCCGTGGGAGCGCGTGCGACGCACACCTCGCTCGTTAAAGATCGTGGCCACAAAGAAACACGCGGACCACTTCCGTAAAAGCTGTCCCAGCCGGACTAATTGGTAAGCGTGGATGGGGGGGGGGATTAAAAGCCTTTTGCGGTTACGGGAGATGCCGTGCATACTGCGAGCGATTTAAAACACATTCCTGCGGAGGGAGCTGGTAGGAACGTTGGGTTGCTCGGTCAATGGCCAGGGTCAACAGCGGCGTGGTGTATTCCGCAAATATGGCCGACTGTGAGGGCGGGCACAAGCCGGCGTGAGTAGGTTAAACGTTGAGTTTTATAAGGGCACCACGGGGTGACCAGCCCCTCCCCCCCCACCCAGCCCCACCCTCCCCACCCAGCCCCTCCCCATCCTCCCCACCCAGCCCCTCCCCTCCCTGCACGACGGACGGACGGACACAATAATCCCCTGTGGGCTGGTGTAACCAGAGGTTGCTACCAGTATAAAGCATTAACGTAAAAACAAGATTGTGTAATGACACACCTAGGGCATGTAGTAATCATTATAACAGCTGTGTGTTCACGATAGAATCCGTGACGAGTCACCGTGACTTCCTGATCGAACGAGCGCAGAAGCCACGAGCTCTTTTCCCATTTACACCCCCCCCCCCCGCCCGCCCCGCGAAGAGTGTAAATTCCAGATTCCCATGGCATGTCGCCACCTCTACCACGCTCACGCCATCCCGTCTGGCTCCTGCGGGCGAGCCGGGCTCGTAGCTCCGTCTCTGCGGTGGTCGCACTCTCAGGCACCACAGGGTTCCTTTCAAATCTGACCCCGTACGAGAAACGGTTGAATTCATCTTCTTGGTTCTTTCGGTAAAGTCACGTAGAAGGGAAATAATAAAATAATATTATTTAAACATAATAAAATACTATTCTCACGACGTTTCGGCCGCAGCGCAAGCAGCCGTCCTCAGGTGAAGAACAGGTCTGTCGGAAAGACAGCTTCTGAATGAGGTTGAATTCATCTCTTAGGGTTTCATATTGCGCGTGCGCGTGACATTTTTCGGGGAGAGGTAGCGTGGCAGCGGTTAGCGCGCTGCGCTACGAACCCCGGCGGCCAGAGTTTCAATTCCCTGGTCTGGGGCATCCCCTACGTCGACTCAGCCCGAAATGGGTACCTGGTGCGGTGTGTAAATGTCGCCACTGGGGAGACAAAGGCGGCCGGGCGTAGTGTGCTGGCCACCCGTCCTGGCCTTCACAGGTGCTCGCTGACGGCACTTGCCCCAAAGTCCGCTAAGGCTACACGGGGGAACTTTGTCATCTTTAGGAATGGAAAATGCTCTGCCCCCGTGTGTCTTGGCATGAAAAGTTGCCCCGTCGGGATATGTTGTCTCTTAGAAAAATATATAAATATACACAAGTCAAAGAGCAACACAAGTGAGGCAAGAGAGTGTGTGTGGTACATCATGTCACAATGTCAGCTCTGCAAAGCAGAAGCATAAAAATGCAAATTAAGGGTTTCCACTCAAGCATAGCTGACACACGAACCCACTACACACACACACAAAAAAAACACCCGATGCCGAAACACATTTGTTCCGACTGTGCATTAAAAAGCAATGCGACGCTTGTCGAAAATGCGCACTAAGCACGCGCGTCAGCGAGTGCGGTTAACGCGCTGCGCTACGAAACCCACGGGCCCCATGTCGATTGCCGCCCACAGACGTTATGCAAGTCCAACTTCTTCCGCGCCGTACGTGGCCGACCGTGGCTAATCAGCTTCTTGGTTCTTTCGGTAAAGTCACGTAGAAGGGAATTCTCACGACGTTTCGGCCACAACGCAAGCAGCCGTCCTCAGGTGAAGAACATGTCTGTCGATAGTCTAAATGACACGTCTTAGGCTTGGAGTGTATCCCGGAGCTTGTAGAAGGATCTCAAAGTTATGTGGAAACCCTCCCCGTAGAGGCGCTTAAATTTCGATTTAAAGCTTTCGTGACTGCAGGGATTCTTCTTCTTGGTTCTTTCGGTAAAGTCACGCTAATCAGCGGTGACGTTCATTGTAATCATGGTCCCTGGGCCTCCCCGAGGTCAACTCGGCTTCAAATGAATACCTGGTGGTGCGGTGTGTAAACATCGCCATTGGGGAGACAAAGGCGGCCATGCCGGCCGTCATAGGCGCTCGCCAACAAGCACTTGCGTCAAATAGTTTGCAAATGCGATACGGGGAAATCTTTGCGTGTGCTCAATAATAACTCGCACCTCTCTCTATGATGGTTGAAACGATAGCGGCGTTCTGCACCAAAGGGAAAATTCTTCATGTTTTGAAATGGGTCATGTTGGGTGGAATTCAGACAAGCCAGATATCTTCAAATCGGGGGTACACGGGGTCATTAGTGATTGGAAAGTGGGGATGCCGTTCTTAACAAAAGTTTAATCTTAAAGGCCTTGAAATGCAGACTGGTCCGTTTGCAAGGTTATCATTAAAGGCACCGCAGTGGCTGGGAGATGTTAACTCCCTCGCCCGGTATGCAGGAGGTCGTGGGTTCGATCCAGACCGCGATGCCTGCTGCTGTATATTTGGAGTTTGCGTGTCTCTCTCTCATCATCATCACGGTGGCTAGGAGATGTTAACTCCCTCGCCTGGTATGCAGGAGGTCGTGGGTTCGATCCAGACCGCGATGCCTGCTGCTGTATATTTGGAGCTTGCAAGTATCTCTCCCCATGGTCGCGTCGATTTTTCTTCAAGTCCTCCGGTTTTTACTTGTACATTTAGAATCAACATCACGCATTTAAATTTCCACACGATAAGCCACTTTGTTGAGCTATCATGTGTGGCCAGGTCGCTTCCGAGAACCAGATACATACATAGCTCAGCGGGCTTTTGCTGTCAAAATAAAATTTGTTCAGTTTTAATAAGAGAAACAAGGAAGTGGGGATCGGTGGATCGCACGCAACAATGGCCATGTGGGTTTGCGCACTGCGCCCTGAAGCCCAACAACAAACGGATTTGATTCCTGGCCACGGCTGACATCAGTGGTGAGTGACATCCCAAAAGGTCCCGGGGCTTCCCCACCACCCCCACACCTCCCACCCTGTCATTTCGCAATCCGGCACTTAGCAAACACGATGAAGCCTGCCCCTTGACCGTGTCGGTCGTTGAACAGACTTGACCACGCCGGTCAGTGTGTGGGTTGGTACAAGTTTAAATAAAAGGGTTTTTCCCATTTTTTCTGGCAACAAAACTGAAACCTTTTTGCATGGAATCATGTCTGCATTAACCACGATACTTGTGGTCAAAATGCAAACAAAAAACAAACTCTGATAATATATGCATTGTCCTTGAAACTGATTGGTCCACACCAAGGGACGGCTTTCTTTTGAGCCTCGTCTCAATTGTTGCTCGACCAGAGGACGCCAAAAGGCGCACAGCTCAAAGACAATGCACTATCAAAGTAATGAGGGCTCGGGGTGAGCATCTACATCACTAGACCTCCTTTGCCAGTACCAAGAGATAATAAGAAGGTTTGTCCACTTTTTTTCCTGGCAACAAAACTGAAACCGTTTTACGAGGAATCATGTCTGCATTAACCACAATACTTGCGGGAAAAATGCCAACAAAAAACACACTCTGATAATATATACATTGTCCTTGAAACTGATTGGTCCACACCAGAGACAGCTTTCTTTTGAGCCTCGGTACAAGTTATTTTTTGTTATGGCTCTGGGACATGTCCAGGTTTCATCGGCTGTTGATTTCATTGCGTACGTACAAACTCTGAGTGCGAGGTTCGGAGTGCCCTACGTAACCGACTCGGGCACCACTCACACCCACGCCACATTCACGCTATTCACCGTTACGAAAAGCACAGGGTCAATAACCGATGCCAATGTGGGACCTACGGCTGTCGTGAATTCAATTGAACCCCTCTGCTGTGCATATGGGGTAGCCCAAAAGTCAAGACCACATGGGGTTGTTTAATTTATTTTAACAGTGGCATTAAAACATTGTATTTGCTTATTCTTTAAGTTAATATTTAATCCATGATCATTATTTATATCTATTCGTCTTCTTCCCTTTTCATACGACATTTGAAGATGGAAAGAAAATTGATGAAACAAGAAAACGGGCTCAATTTTTTTTTTTACAATGCATGCTCAGGAACTCAGCTGTAATATTGACCAGGAATTCATTTCAAAAGAGAATTCATGCATGCGTCCATCCGATTGGAAGCCAGCAACTTGCTCACCCGCCGTGAGCTTCATAGCTCATCGAATTCTTCCCGAATGAAGATTCCGATTCAGTTTGAACGTCTGTTCAAGGAAGATTAAATGACCCTACGAAGTGACGTGTTGAAACAAACATAAAATAACCCTGTGTGCCCTGCCTGTTGGACCACCCCGTTAACTATCGTTGGGGTAGCTGCTACCGTGGACTCACTGCTGTCATTTGATGAATTGTTACAAAACAGGTTGGCGGAGGCGTGCTGGAAAAGGCTGCTTGCTGCAGGCGACAGTTTGATGGGCCCAACACGCAGCGGTGGAGAGTAAGCCGTCTGCAGGCCGCCCTCGTGAACGCTGTGGGTGCATTCACCACGAAATACACGTGACGTCCGTGCCCCCAATAGAATTCCCGACCCACGTTGTATTCTTACCGATAATTATTCTTCATTTTCTTGTTTAGCCAGGAAAACCCTCGCTGAGACTTTTTTTTCAGAAGCGTATTTTTACACGCTTTTATTTAACTCACTCTGCTGTTGTTGTCGTTGTCGTATCCTCAAATCTTGTAACTCAATTTTAACCCAATTCCCAATGTGGTATCGACTGCAAACTTGGTATACTTATGTCATACTGATGGCAATACTATATTCTATCATTAAAAAAATTAAAAACATATTTTTAAACAATCTTTTTTATATGTTATGTTTCGCCTTGGGTCTAACTGTCCACGCTCAACTCACGTTTGCTGTAAATCACCACGGTCCATCACGTTGTGGCAAGCCTCGGGGTCACTTCCTGGAGTCGTGGAGTTCTGCCATTACTCGTACGGTACATTTCATTAAAGCGTGTTTAAAAAAAAGTATTTTTAATTATTACTTATTTTTCAGTAGGGAACGAGGACTGCTTCGTGTGATCCCAATTAAGTAATCCGCTAATTTTGCCCAATTCGCAGCAAGATGCCGGCACACAACGGCCTCCAATTCTCTCTTCTCGAGTGACGCCACGAAACGTGTTTTGTTACGTCCGTCGCGAAGCGAGACGGGTTAACACCCCTTGCAGTGTTCACCAGGGTGGCCTGGCAGATTCGAACCACCAACCTCGGCAAAACAAAGCAGCTCACACATCGCCCCGGGGGTTAGCCACGAGGTCTGCCACGGTTGACCGTGACTAAAAAGATAAATAACCCTGAAGTGAATCACAACCGTAAACCATGAAAATTAAACTATTCAACGACTAATCGTGGCGATAGCTTACAAAACACAACTATCTTCTAATTCTTCTTCCACGCGTTAGTCCCACCCATGCGGGAGTGATCCGCTGTCCTAGCCGGCCTGTCCACACGCCGGCTCTTTCCGCTACTTGGACCATCACGTCCGATCGTACCATATTCCTCCCCACACCTATTCTTCTGGCGTCTCCTCTTATCTTAAAACTAATTAATACAGCGCCTTATCCAAGGCACTGTACACAAAATTAGCAATGGTACATATGATGAATGCAATGGTGGAGATGAGGTGAATGAAATAGATGGAGGGGAAGTTTCAATGGGCAAATCTGTGATGCGTGAAATCGGTGAAAGATAAATTGATGACAATAAATGATGATCAATGGATTGAATGAATGGGGAATGAGGGTGGGGGGGAGCGGTGGTGCAGTGGTTAGCGCACTGTGCCAGCTACCCTTGGCATAAAAAGGGCTCAATAAATTGGCTGACAATGCAGATACTGTATGGATAACAAGATTTGGCACATTTGTGTGTGTGTGCCTGCCGGAATCAATGGTCGAAAAAAATATTTAAAAAATAAACCCATTTACAAAAAACGGAACAGCCACACGTGAGGTTTCTTGACTTAGAGCTTTCGTGACTGCAGGAATTCATATTATTTGGGTCTTTCGGTAAAGTCACGTAGATAGGTTCAAAGAAAATAACAAAAATAACATTAATTCTTGTTATGAAAAATAAAAAAAATTGTTATTGTAATGTTCTTTTTAGTTATTTTCTTTGAACCTATCTACGCGACTTTACCGAAAGACTCAAAGAATATTGCGAGATTTCCTTCAAGAAATAAAGTGTTTGGGTAACGAATCACCGAGATTCGATTCATAAGCAAATCGTCGTTTCGCGATCCGATTCAAGAAACGGCCAAGACGTGTAACGAATCGCAGCGGCGGAGATTCGAATGGTCGCGAATTCGGATCGTGCGATTCGATTTCAGTAAACGATTCTCTTCGTTTGTATCGTTTCTCGCAGTTACAGGTGGACAGATATTAACTACCTTATCTTTCTATCATCATCACGGTGGCTAGGAGATGTTAACTACCTCGCCTGGTATGCAAGAGGTCATGGGTTCGATCCTGACCCCGACGATGCCTGCTGCTGTATATTTGGTGTTTGCAGTGTCTCTCTCTGTCATCATCACGGTGGCTAGGAGATGTTAACTACCTCGCCTGGTATGCAGGAGGTCGTGGGTTTCGATCCCAACCCGACGATGCCTGCTGCTGTATATTTGGAGTTTGCGTCTCTCTCATCATCATCACGGTGGCTAGGAGATGTTAACTACCTCGCCTGGTATGCAGGAGGTCATGGGTTCGATCCTGACCGACGATGCCTGCTGCTGTATATTTGGTGTTTGCGTGTCTCTCTCTGTCATCATCATCACGGTGGCTAGGAGATGTTAACAACCTCACCTGGTATACAGGAGGTCGTGGATTCGATCCCGACCCTGACGATGCCTGCTGCTGTATGTTTGGAGTCTGCGTCTTTCTCTCATCATCATCACGGTGGCTAGGAGATGTTAACTACCTCGCCTGGTATGCAGGAGGTCGTGGGTTCGATCCAAGACTCTCCGTGTGCCCGTGCCGGCCTTTATAGTTGCTGCTCGCTAACAGCAATTTCCCCCGACAGTATGTTCAGGCTATACGGGGGATCTTTGTCTTTGTGCAGTGGTCAGCGCTACGCTGCGCTATAAACCCGGCCACCAAAGTTCGATTCCCGCTCACGGCCAACACCAGTGACAGCGATTATCCGAACCAGTTCCTGGGCCTCCCCTAGGTCGACTCGGCCTCAAATGAGTAACCCGGTGCTATGTGTCAAAACATCGCTACCGGTGAGACAAAGGCGGTCCCGGGCGTGGTGTCGGCCACCCACCCACCCCCACGTGTGCCCGTGCCGGCCTTCGTAGGTGATCGCTATAGCAGCAATCCTTACCTATCCATTTAAAGCTTTCGTGATTGCAGGGATTCATCTTCTTGGTTCTTTCGGTAAAGTCACGTAGAATGGAAATAATAAAATAAAACATCATAAAATTATTCTCACGACGTTTCGGCCTTCTCGACAGACCTGTTCTCCCACCTGAGGACGGCTGCTTGCGTTGTGGCCGAAACGTCGTGAGAATTATTTTATTATGTTTTATTTTTATTATTTTATTATTTCCCTTCTACGTGACTTTACGGAAAGAACCAAGAAGATGAATCCCTGCAGTCACGAAAGCTTTAAATCGAAAAGCAGCCTTGTTCTTCATGGCCCAGTCTCACTACCAGTGGCAGACCAGAGGACACCAGAAGGCGAACAGTAGCAGGACAATGCCACTATCAGGAGATTCAGAGCTCGGGGTGAGCAGCTACAGAATGGGACCTCTTTGCCAGTATCAAAGTATAAAAAAATAATTACCCTTTCTGGCAATAAAACAGGTGTTAGGATGTTCTTTCGGCATGCACTGCCAAAATCGTTAAGTTCGTAATGTACAGCCCTCTATTGTTATTTTGAACACTTCAATTACCGATGATGCACGCATTTTCCCCGAGTTGCCTTGGAATGAAATTTAACAATAAACTGCGTTTAGAAAGGTCACAGAGACTCCAGAAGACTGCATTTAGCCACCGTTCCCAAATGTTTATTCGCAATTGAATCCAGCAATTATTTTATTATGTTTTACTTTTATTATTTTATTATTTCCATTCTACGTGACTTTACCCAAAGAACCAAGAAGATGAATCCTTACCTAGTTAACTCTAAATCGCTATATATTTAACGTGTTGTATGCAATAGCTGGGCCAGGATTTTCAGGTAGTGGGGGGGGGCAACTCCTACAGCAATGAGAAATGATAAGAGGAGTTGTTAGTAAGTGAGGAGTTGTTAGTATGTAAGGAGTTGTTAGTAAGTAAGGAGTTTTTAGTAAGTGACGACTTGTCCCTTGCTTCTTATTCGAGGCGTGTGCGGCGGTGGCGAGGGTCGAGTTCGAACCACGTTGTGTGATCGGCATCGCGCTCGCTGAAGGTGAATGCCTGCAGGGAAGTCGTGTCCTGTAAACGCAACTTGAGCACAATTCTGTGAGTCACTTATAACCGCTTTGCCGTTACTTATTGCCAATTATGTACTCAGACTATTGTCCTATCATCTCATAGAGTCCCTGGCACGTAATGATATGCTACACAGTGGCAGTGGGGGGTTGCAAAATGCCGATTTATCTCCATATATATAAAAGGCAACGTTGTGAATATGTGTGTCTGTTCAAAATGTTTAGCCTACTTCCCGACATGCAACAAACTGGAAATTTGCCATGTGGGTACTTTCCAGACTGTACACCATGCAACAATTATAAAAATACACTTTTGTGTGTTTTTTGGGGGGAGGGGGGGGGAGCTCAATAATGCAGATATTTTTTGCACAGCAAGTGAGCTGTGACGTCACATCTGTCACGTGACCCGCGCACGTGGAAGCGTCACGCATTGTAGTGTAGCGGGTAGCGCGCTGCGTGTGTCTGTGTGGGGGGAGCGGTGGTGCAGTGCTTAGCGCGCTGCGCTACGAACCCGGCGACCCGAGTTCGATTCCCGCTCACGGCCACCACCGGTGACGATTATTTCAACCGGTCCTGGGCCTCCCCTAGGTCGACTCAGCCTGAAATGAGTACCTGGTGCGGTGTGTAAACATCACCACTGGGGGGACAAAGACGACCGGGCGTGGTGCTGGCCACCCACTCCCTCGTGTGCCGTGCCGGCCTTCATAGGTGCTCGCTAACAGCACTTGTCCCCTACAGTCTCACAGGCTACACGGGGGATCTTTGTCTTTATCCTTTGTGCGTGTAGCGACTGGGTAGCGATTCGCGCGCTGCACTACGAACCCGGCGACACGAGTTAAATTCCCGCTCAAGGTCACCACCAGTGACGATTATTTGAACCGCTCCTGGGCCTCCCCTACGTCAACTCAGCCTCAAATGAGTAACTGGTGTGTGAACATGGGGAGACAAAGGCGGCCGGGCGTGGTGAATCCAAGTCCCGGGCGAAGCCGGGTAGTAAAGCTAGTTAGTAATAAACCCCAATGATCCGATCGAAATTATTGTATAGGATTTGACACGGCGTGTATAATATATACATACAGTATCGATTTAAAGCTTTCGTGACTGCAGGGATTCATCTTCTTGGTTCTTTCGGTAAAGTCACGTAGAATAGAAATAATAAAATAATACAAAATAAACCAATAAAATAATATAACATAATATTTTATTATGCTTTATTTTTTATTATAAAATAATTAAAATAAAACATAATAAAATAATATAAAATTATATTTAATTATGTTTTATTTTTATTATTTTATTATTTCCATTCTACGCGACTTTACCGAAAGAACCAAGAAGAAGATGCATACGGTACTTGGTGACTGCCAAAACGATGTGAAAAGTTATTAGTTCAAGTGGCGTGCCAGGCTAGGTGCACCTCGAGGCCTGCATGGCTCTCGCTGTTAGAACAGAGGTAGCCCGATGTGACTGGAAGTTTAAAAGAAAGTGAAATACGGGAACAGTGTCAACGCGCCATAGGAGCCCTCCCCCCGTGTGTCTACGCCGTCGCCCGGAGGCGCAAAGCCACTCCGACCACAACGAAGAATTTCCCGGGTGGACGAGAAGCCAATTCCATAGACACAATATTACATTACGGCGTGCGCAGTTACACAAGAGACACACAGAGACACACACATAGAGACACACGCACAGAGACACACGCACAGAGACACACGCACAGAGACACACGCACACAAGAGACACACGCACACAAGAGACACACGCACACAAGAGACACACGCACACAAGAGACACACGCACAGAGACACACGCACACACAGAGACACACGCACACACAGAGACACACACACAAGAGACACACACACACACAGACACACACACACAGACACACACACACACAGAGACACACACACACACAGAGACACAGACACACACAAAGAGACGCACACAAGAGACACACACACACAGACACACACACACAGAGACACACACACACACACAAGAGACACACACACATACAGAGACACACACACAAGAGACGCACACAAGAGACACACACACAGAGACACACACACAAAGATCCCCCGTGTAGCCTGTAACAGGCTGTAGGGGCAAGTGCTGTTAGCGAGTAGCAGCAGCACCTGTGAAGACCGGCACGGTGGCACACGAGGGGGTGGGTGGCCAGCACCACTCCCGGCCGCCTTTGTCTCCCCAGTGGCGAGACGTTCACTTACACACCCGCACTCATTTTGAGGCCGAGTCGACCTAGGGGAGGAGGCCCAGGGCTCGGTTCAGATTCACTGCCGGGTGCTGGGGTGAGGCTACACGGGGGATCTTTGTCTTTGGGGTCACACAAACACACACACAACAGGGACACACACACAGGGACACACACACAAAGACACACACACAAACACACACACAACAGGGACACACACACAACAGGGGCACACACACAACAGGGGCACACACAACAGGGACACACACACAAAGACACACACAACAGGGACACACACAACAGGGACACACACACAAAGACACACACAACAGGGACACACAACAGGGACACACACAACAGGGACACACACAACAGGGACACACACAACAGGGACACACACAACAGGGGCACACACAACAGGGTCACACACAACAGGGACACACACAAAGACACACACAACAGGGGCACACACAACAGGGACACACACACAAAGACACACACAACAGGGACACACACAACAGGGACACACACAAAGACACACACAACAGGGACACACACAACAGGGACACACACACAAAGACACACACAACAGGGACACACACAACAGGGGACACACACAAGACACACACAACAGGGACACACACAACAGGGACACAAAGACACACACAAAGACACACACAACAGGGACACACACACAAAGACACACACAACAGGGACACACACACACAAACACACACACAACAGGGACACACACACACAACACACACACAACAGGGACACACACACACACACAACAGGGACACACACACACAACAGGGACACACACACACAAACACACACACAACAGGGACACACACACACAGGGACACACACACAAAGACACACACACACAGGGACACACACACAGGGACACACACACACAAAGACACACACACACACAAAGACACACACACAGGGACCACACACACAGGGACACACACACACAAACACACACACACACGGACACACACACACAGGGACACACACACACAGGGACACACACACACAGGGACACACACACACAGGGACACACACACAAAGACACACACAACAGGGACACACACACACAAACACACACACAACAGGGACACACACACACAAACACACACACAACAGGGACACACACACACAAAGACACACACAACAGGGACACACACACACAAACACACACAACAGGGACACACACACACAAACACACACACACACAACAGGGACACACACACACAAACACACACACAACAGGGACACACACACACACAACAGGGACACACACACACACACAACAGGGACACACACACAAAGACACACACAACAGGGACACACACACACAAACACACACAACAGGGACACACACACACAAACACACACACACACAACAGGGACACACACACACAAACACACACACAACAGGGACACACACACACACAACAGGGACACACACACACACACAACAGGGACACACACACAAAGACACACACAACAGGGACACACACACACACACACAACAGGGACACACACACACACAACAGGGACACACACACAAAGACACACACACAAACACACACACACACACAACAGGGACACACACACACAAACACACACACAAACACACACACACACACAACAGGGACACACACACACAAACACACACACACACAACAGGGACACACACACACAAACACACACACAACAGGGACACACACACACAAACACACACACACACAACAGGGACACACACACACAAACACACACACAACAGGGACACACACACACAAACACACACACAACAGGGACACACACACACACAACAGGGACACACACCACACACAACAGGGACACACACACACACAACAGGGACACACACACACAAACACACACACAACAGGGACACACACACACACAACAGGGACACACACACACACAACAGGGACACACACACACAAACACACACACACACACAAACACACACACACAACAGGGACACACACACACAAAGACACACACAACAGGGACACACACACACACAACAGGGACACACACACAGGGACACACACACAGGGACACACACACACAAACACACACACAAACACACACACACACAAAGACACACACACACAGGGACACACACACAGGGACACACACACACAAGACACACACACACACAAAGACACACACACAGGGACACACACACACAAACACACACACACAGGGACACACACACACAGGGACACACACACACAGGGACACACACACACAAAGACACACACAACAGGGACACACACACACACAAAGACACACACACAAAGACACACACACACAGAGACACAGACACACACAAAGAGACGCACACAAGAGACACACACACAGACACACACACAGAGACACACACACACACACAAGAGACACACACACATAGCAGAGACACACACACAAGAGACGCACACAAGAGACACACACACAGAGACACACACACAAAGATCCCCCGTGTAGCCTGTAACAGGCTGTAGGGGCAAGTGCTGTTAGCGAGTAGCAGCAGCACCTGTGAAGACCGGCACGGTGGCACACGAGGGGGTGGGTGGCCAGCACCACTCCCGGCCGCCTTTGTCTCCCCAGTGGCGAGACGTTCACTTACACACCCGCACTCATTTTGAGGCCGAGTCGACCTAGGGGAGGAGGCCCAGGGCTCGGTTCAGATTCACTGCCGGGTGCTGGGGTGAGGCTACACGGGGGATCTTTGTCTTTGGGGTCACACAAACACACACACAACAGGGACACACACACAGGGACACACACACAAAGACACACACACAAACACACACACAACAGGGACACACACACAACAGGGGCACACACACAACAGGGGCACACACAACAGGGACACACACACAAAGACACACACAACAGGGACACACACAACAGGGACACACACACAAAGACACACACAACAGGGACACACACAACAGGGACACACACAACAGGGACACACACAAAGACACACACAACAGGGGCACACACAACAGGGTCACACACAACAGGGACACACACAAAGACACACACAACAGGGGCACACACAACAGGGACACACACACAAAGACACACACAACAGGGACACACACAACAGGGACACACACAAAGACACACACAACAGGGACACACACAACAGGGACACACACACAAAGACACACACAACAGGGACACACACAACAGGGACACACACAAAGACACACACAACAGGGACACACACAACAGGGACACACACACAAAGACACACACAACAGGGACACACACAACAGGGACACACACAAAGACACACACAACAGGGACACACACACAAAGACACACACAACAGGGACACACACACACAAACACACACACAACAGGGACACACACACACACACAACAGGGACACACACACACAACAGGGACACACACACACAAACACACACACAACAGGGACACACACACAACAGGGACACACACACAACAGGGACACACACACAAAGACACACACACACAGGGACACACACACACAAAGACACACACACAAAGACACACACACAGGGACACACACACAGGGACACACACACAGGGACACACACACAGGGACACACACACACGGACACACACACACAGGGACACACACACACAGGGACACACACACACAGGGACACACACACACAGGGACACACACACACAGGGACACACACACACAAAGACACACACACAGGGACACACACACACAAACACACACACAACAGGGACACACACACACAAACACACACACAACAGGGACACACACACACAAACACACACACAACAGGGGACACACACACACAAACACACACACAACAGGGACACACACACACACAACAGGGACACACACACACACACAACAGGGACACACACACACAAAACACACACAACAGGGACACACACACACAAACACACACACAACAGGGACACACACACACAAACACACACACAACAGGGACACACACACACACAACAGGGACACACACACACACACAACAGGGACACACACACAAAGACACACACAACAGGGGACACACACACACACACAACAGGGACACACACACACACAACAGGGACACACACACAAACACACCACAAACACACACACACACACAACAGGGACACACACACACAAACACACACACAAACACACACACACACACAACAGGGACACACACACACAAACACACACACAAACACACACACACACACAACAGGGACACACACACACAAACACACACACACACAACAGGGACACACACACACAAACACACACAACAACAGGGACACACACACACAAACACACACACACACAACAGGGACACACACACACAAACACACACACACACAACAGGGACACACACACACAAACACACACACAACAGGGACACACACACACAAACACACACACAACAGGGACACACACACACACAACAGGAACACACACACACACAACAGGGACACACACACACAAACACACACACAACAGGGACACACACACACACAACAGGGACACACACACACACACAACAGGGACACACACACACACACAAACACACACACACAACAGGGACACACACACACCAAAGACACACACAACAGGGACACACACACACACAACAGGGACACACACACACAGGGACACACACACAGGGACACACACACACAAACACACACACAAACACACACACAAAGACACACACACACAAAGACACACACACACAGGGACACACACACAGGGACACACACACACACAAAGACACACACACACACAAAGACACAGGGACACACACACAGGGACACACACACACAAACACACACACACACAGGGACACACACACACAGGGACACACACACACAAAGACACACACAACAGGGACACACACACACACAAAGACACACACAAAGACACACACACACAAAGACACACACACAGGGACACACACACAGGGACACACACACACACAAAGA
This sequence comes from Lethenteron reissneri, assembly GCF_015708825.2. Classification (NCBI taxonomy): domain Eukaryota; kingdom Metazoa; phylum Chordata; class Hyperoartia; order Petromyzontiformes; family Petromyzontidae; genus Lethenteron; species Lethenteron reissneri. Next base: position 7,083,006 of record NC_083780.1, read on the forward strand.
CACACACACACACAGGGACACACACACAGGGACACACACACACACAGGGACACACACACAAAGACACACACACACAGGGACACACACACACAGGGACACACACACACAAAGACACACACACAGGGACACACACACACACAACAGGGACACACACACACAAAGACACACACACACAGGGACACACACGCACACAAAGACACACACACACAGGGACACACACACACACACAAACACACAGGGACACACACAACAGGGACAGTCTTCTTGTGTAACAGCGGTTGACCATGTGTCGATGTACAGTGGATGGAGATGAGGGCGGAGGCGGGTTAACGCGACCTACATAGCCAGCCTACACGTGAGCTTCAATTACAAGATCGTCCGTGTGTGTCTCTGTGTGTCTGTCTTTGTCTGTGTGTCTCTGTGTGTCTGTCTTTGTGTCTGTGTGTATCTTCGTGTCTGTGTGGCTGAGTCTTTGTGTCTGTGTGTGTCTTTGTGTCTGTGTCTTTGTGTATCTTTGTGTCGCCGTGTCTGTCTTTGTGTCTGTCTTTGTGCATCTTTGTGTCTGTGTGTATATTTGTGTCTTTGTGGTTGTGTCTTTGTCTGTGCGTATCTTTGTGTGTCTGCGTGTGTGTTTGTATCTCTGTGCGTGTGTTTGTATCTCTGTGCGTGTGTCTCCGTGTCTGTGTGTGCGTGTGTGGGTCTGTGTGTATCTTTGTGTCTGCGTGTGTGTCTGTATCTCTGTGCGTGTCTCCGTGTCTGTCTCCGTGTCTGTGTGTGAGTGTCTGTGTGTATCTTTGTCTGCGTGTGTGTGTGTGTGTATCTCTGTGCGTGTGTCTCCGTGTCTGTGTGTGCGTGTGTGGGTCTGTGTGTATCTTTGTGTCTGCGTGTGTGTTTGTATCTCTGTGCGTGTGTCTCCGTGTCTGTGTCTCCGTGTCTGTGTGTATCTTTGTGTCTGCGTGTGTGTGTCTCTGTGCGTGTGTCTCCGTGTCTGTGTGTATCTTTGTGTCTGCGTGTGTGTTTGTATCTCTGCGTGTGTGTCTCTGTGTGTGTGTCTGCGTATGTCTTTTATCCACCTGATGAGCGCATCTGCGGGCAGCAGGCAGGCAGCCAAGAGGAGCGATATGGCGGCGTAGCACTGCATGTTGATCGTCGTTTGTTGTCGTCGTTGTTGTCGTCGTTGTTGTTTATATGAATTGTAAACACGCGACTGTAGAGACCACAACAACAACAACCACCTCCACCACCTCACAATGACGACTGAGGCGAGGGGGAGGCTCTCGTCTCCCCTATTTATAGGCGCGCAAGGCCGCGCCGCGTGATTGGTCCCCCGCGCCGGGCTCGCGCTCGCGTTCCAACCAATCGCGTGCTTCCCCCACACCCCACCTCACCCCTCCCCCCCCAAAAAAAACACAAAGACAAAGCTCCCCGTATAGCCTCTAACAGGCTGTTGTTGGGGCAAGTGCTGTTGGCGAGTAGCAGTACCATTTGAAGGTCGACACGGGCACACGTTGGGGAGGGCACGGGGGTTTGGGGTTTAGGGGGGGGCAGCAACCACGCCCGGCCGCCTTTGTCTCCCTTCATCAATGGCGATGTTTTTTTTACACACCACCACTGTGGCACCAGGCACTCGCTTGAGGCTGAGTCGACCTAGGGGTGGGTTTGGTCGTCGGTGGCCGTGAGCGGGGGGGTTTCGTGAAGCGCAACGCGCTAACCACTTCCGCCACCGCTCCTTCCGACGGTGAGAGGTCAGCTGGGGGGAGGGGAAATGGGGGGGGGGCTGTGACGTCACCGCGCGCGTGACGGCCCCCGTCATCCCGAGCGCGTGACCGCCGGGCTGAGCACGTGATCTCCACACCGCCACTGAACCACGTGGCCACGTCTCTTCACGCAATTTGCCAGAGCGCGTTCGAGCCGATTAGATCCTGTGCTCCAAAACGTTGCCAGCCCGTCTTGACGAAGCTATTCAGTAATTGAATCTTAATTTTGGAGCTTTCGTGACTGCAGGACTTAACCGAAAGAACCAAAGAATATTCAGTAATTGGTTATCACAATGACTATGGGTTTTTTTATTCTCATGTAATGATGTGTATGTCCCAGAGGTGTGGACTCGAGTCATGTGACTTGGACTCGAGTCAGACTCGAGTCATGAATTTGATGACTTCAGACTCGACTTGGACTTGCATAACAATGACTTTGTCCCACCTCTGAGGTGTGGACTCGAGTCATGTGACTTGGACTCGAGTCAGACTCGAGTCATGAATTTGATGACTTCAGACTCGACTTGGACTTGCATAACAATGACTTTGTCCCACCTCTGGTATGTCCCAAACAGTGTGGTGACGATATGTTAACTGCCTCGCCTGTTATGCAGGAGGTCGTGGGTTCGATCCCGACCCTGACGCCTGCTGCTGTATATATTTGGAGTTTGCGGTGTCTCTCTCTCGCTCTCTCCGCGTGGTCGCGTGGATTTTTCTCCGGGCCCTCCAGGGTTTTCCCTCCACATTTAGAGAAACACGCGTTTAGATTATTTTGGCTGATATCAATGTCCACGTGATAAGCCCAACTTCGTTGAGCGATCATTTGTGGGAGCCAGGTCGCTTCTGAAACAGAGCTCCTGTGTAGTCTTCTTGGTTCTTTCGGTAAAGTCACGTAGAAGGGAAATAATAAAAATAAAACATTAAATAATTGTCACGACGTTTCGGCCACAACGCAAGCAGCCGTCCTCAGGTGAAGAACAGGTCTGTCGGAAAGAGCTCCTGTGTAGCTCCAGTGGTGCCTTTACATGCAAAAAAATAGTTTTATTACGATTCAATCAGATTTTAGAAAATACTGCACTCATAAACTGAAATGACAGCGATGATACACACTACCCCTCTTCGCCTGACGCCGGCTGTCTCTGCCTTCGCCACAAGAATGCAAAATTGGAGCTGTTGCTCTACATCAGGGGTGGGGAACGTCCGGCCCGCGGGCCGTACGAGGCCCGCGAAATCATTTGGTGTGGCCCTGCCAAGGCAACCGCAGGCGAGACTCGAAATTCAACAAATCTAGGAGCAAACCTGGAAAAGCAGTTGCGAGTAGCAACATCATCATCAATACCAGCAGCTAACATCATCACACGCCTCGCCAAAGAGAAGCAGTTCCAGCCATCGCATTAGAGGCGAGTTAATTAAATATTTGACTAAATTTAACGGGCTAATTTTTAAGTTGATAATTGTGTATGGCCCGCGAATGATGTTATAAATATCCAAATGGCCATTGGCAGAAAAAGTGTTCTAAATTTGAAGCTTTCGTGACTGCAAGGATTCATACTCTTTGGTTTTTTCGGTAAAGTCACGTAGGTGAAAAATAAAATAAATGAAAACAACTAAATTAAATCACGACGTTTCGGAGGCAACACAAGCTTCCGTCTTCAAGTGGAACCGTTACAGCCAAAGTCGCTGGTTCCACCTGAAGACGGAAGCTTGTGTTGCCTCCGAAACGTCGTGATTTAATTTAGTTGTTTTCATTTAAAAAAATTTCTTGCAAATTCCTTTGTCAAGGCGCCCAGCTTATATATATGCTCCAAACTCGTGTGCTGTTTCATTCAGACGCTGTCGCCTCTACGGACCTGGTTTTCACCTGAGAATTATTTTATTATGTTTTATTTTTATTCTTTTATTACTTCCCTTCTACGTGACTTTACCGAAAGAACCAAGAAGATGTTTTCATTTATTTAATTTTATACCTACGTGACTTTACCGAAAAAACCAAAGAGTATAAGAAAGGTTCCCCACCCCTGTTCTACATCAACCATACGAATAAGAAAGAGAGTAAAACCTCGACTTAGCGCACTAAATGAGGTGGGGTGGGTGGTTAATTTCAGGTGTCCGGGCAAACTGCAACGCATTAAATAACACTGCCTTGTACCGGGTGGTGCAGATATCTTCTGACCCGTTTAATTATCTACAATTTTATATGTTTCTAGTAGGGTTTATTTAAAATGTTAGCGGTAAATTAATTGGGGGAGCGGAGGGGAGGGGTGGTCACAAGACATCTGGACCACCACCCTGTACTTTCCTGTTTCAAGTTGAGTCGCCCAGGTAGCGGTGGAACGAGTGGCTCTCACTTGGAGGATTGTGAAATCAAACCCCTGGTTGGGGGTTCACTCGACCCATCATCCCTGCCTCGGTGATGGTGGGGTCGATAAAACGTGTACCAGTTTGCAGGGGGCAACGCAACGGTGAATGTCCTAGGGGCTGTCCATAAATGACGTCACGCGATTTTGGACGATTTTTGACCTCCCCCCCCCCCCCTCGTCACACGGCGTCACAAAAAGTCAGACCCCCCTCAAATATGACGTCACAAAGCTCTACCCCCCCCCCAAAAAAAACATGCTTCAAATCGCTTTAAATTATTGTCATCGTAGTGCGTATTTAATGTGGCGCTGCACTCTGATGTTGTACGAGAAAACATTTATTAAAAAATCTATTTAATTAAGTAGAACATGTCTATATTTATTTAAAGCTGCGCATTTTGATGTGACGTCACAAATGTTTGAGCACCCCCCCCTAGGTGCGTGACGTCATTTATGGACGGCCCCAGTGTGTCATTAGCCCCACGCAATAGACTTCAGCCCGTTCTTGACACTCAATGTGTATGGCATTGTATGACCGTCTAAACTGCACGTGTTGTATATTTTAAAGTGTGTGTGTAGACGTGTCCGTTATGTGTTTGCTGTGAGGAGCGGTGGTGCAGCGGTTAGCGCTACGCTGCGCTACGAACCCGGCGACCCGAGTCCGATTCCCGCTCACGGCCAACGCCATTGACGATTATCTGTACCGGTCCTGGGACTCTCTTAGGTCGACTCAGCCTGAAAACGAGTACCTAGCGCGGTGTGTAAACATCGCCACTGGGGAGACAAAGGCGGCCGGGCGTGGTGCTAGCCACCCACCCCCTCGTGTGCCATGTCAACCTTCATAGGTGCTCGCTAACAGCACTTGCCCCAACAGTCTGTTCAGGCTATACGGGCGATATTTGTCCTTGTGTGTTTGCTGTGTGTAACTCGACGCCCTGGATATCGTCAACTAACAATGTTCCATCTCGAGGGATGACCCCGGTATAATGTTTTCATCAGTAATGAATATCAAATAACATTATAGCAGCAAGAAAAAACTGCTTATGTTGGCTGTGGTTGTCCCACCTGATGACGATCGCTTGTGTTGCGATCGAAACGTCGTGATCTTTTGATTTTTCTACCCACGTGAATTTACCGAAAGAACCAAAGAGTATTGATTCCTGCAGTCACGAAAGCTTCAAATCAAGATTAGCATGCCTTAGCTTTTGTCGACTGAAAAAAAGGCATTGGAATCAATGTAAAATGTATGTGTATAGTTTTTTTCTTTCTTTGCACTGCAGTTAACGCGGTGGCTTCTAGTGGGCTGGTGGAGTTCGTTGAACCCATTAAAATTAGTACAAAACATTGATTCGATGCATACACGTGTATATATGGCTCGTGAGCTAACTCCATTCTGTTCTGCACTATGTTTGACAGCGACAACAGGGGTTGTGTGGTTTCGTCTGTAACTCGCAAACAATGACATTTGTTTGAAAAAATAAAAATCGCTTTTACTCTTTCTGGCAATAAAACAGGAGGTGTTAAGATGTTCAAGCACCAAATAGAAACCTTTTGCAAGGACTCAATTCTGCATTAACCACACAGAGTACTTGCGGTGAAGATGCAGACAAACTCGCTCTGACAGTGACATGTGATGCATTGGCTTTGAAACTGATTGGCCGACGCTAGAGACAGCAGCCTTGATCTTCTTGGTTCTTTCGGTAAAGTCACGTAGAAGGGAAATAATAAAATAATAAAAATAAAACATTATAAAATACAATTCTCACGACGTTTCGGCCACAACGCAAGCAGCCGTCCTCAGGTGAAGAACAGGTCTGTCGGAAATGCAACTCTGTTGATATGCAAATTCCTTTGTCAAGGCGCCCTTCCTCCCCTAACCCAGCTTAAATATACGCTGCCAAGCTTGGTGGTGTTCATTCAGACGCTGTCTTTCCGACAGACCTGTTCTTCACCTGAGGACGGCTGCTTGTGTTGTGGCCGAAACGTCGTGAGAATTGTATTTTATTATGTTTAATTTGTATTATTGTATTATTTCCCTTCTACGTGACTTTACCGAAAGAACCAAGAAGATGAATCTCTGCAGTCACGAAAGCTTTAAATCGAAAAGCAGCCTTGTTCTTCATGGCCCAGTCTCACTACCAGTGGCAGACCAGAGGACGCAAGAAGGCGAACAGTAGCAGGACAATGCCACTATCAGGGGATTCAGAGCTCGGGGTGAGCAGCTACAGAATGGGACCTCTTTGCCAGTATCAAAGTATAAAAAAAATAATTACCCTTTCTGGCAATAAAACAGGTGTTAGGATGTTCTTTCGGCATGCACTGTCAAAATCGTTAAGTGCGTAATGTACAGCCCTCTATTGTTATGTTGAACACTTCAATTACCGATGATGCACGCATTTTCCCCGAGTGGCCTTGGAATGAAATTTAACAATAAACTGCGTTTATAAAAGTCACAGAGACTCCAGAAGACTGCATTTAGCCACCGTTCCCAAATGTTTATTTGCAATTGAATCCAGCAATCACAAATCCTTCCCCCGTCGCGCTCCAAAATGCCATCTTGCCATTCCAACCATTCCTCCCGCCCTCCGTAAGCGCGTGCAATCGTCGCCCGCAACTCGCCGCCGAGTACGGGTCGACGCTCGAGCACCCGCACGCATCTCCTGCGCTCGTTACACCGGCACCGATCCCGAACACGCCACCGCCTTCCCAAAGCTCTTCACGTGGACGCAGGACACCGCGTAGCTGGAGATGAGCCACAGGTACACGATGCACAGCGTGAACGTGACTGTGAAGCAAAGGCAGGCGACCGCGAGGCCGTTCGCGAAATCGCAAGCGCCCAGGGACATCAGCAAGCGCACCGCGGCCCGAGTCGTTTGCCTGCCCCTGCTGACGATGGCGCGGATCGAGCGGCCGGCGTCTCCGGAGCAAAAGCGCAGCGGCGCGCCGGGGCCCGACCGGCGGCCGACGCTGGAATCGTCCGAGTCGCTCGAGGCGAGCTCGCCGTAGGAATCGCTGTCGGTGGCGGAGCGCGTCGGCTGGACGGCCCTCCGACGGCCAAATTGAGCCAACTCCTCTCGGTGGCCAGTTTCGCCGTCGGTGCCGAGCTTCCGCGAGCAGGCGGGCTCGCGTGACACGCTCCACCGAAGCCGCCGCCGCTGCTGCTGCTGCTGCTGCTGTCGAGACGCCCGTGAACCTTGGTGGCGGCGACAGCGGTGGCTGCGGTAGTGTTGGCGGTGATGGCCGCGGAACGCCGATGCGCCGGTCGCCTGCGGAGCGCGCGGAGTCGACTCGTTGGCCAGGACGGTGCCGGAGAACGAGAGGCCAACGTTGCAGTCCAACGAGTTGGCGCCGAGATCCTTACGCAGGAATTCGCGGGACTCGCTCTCGCCGTGGCTCGACTGCGACGGGGTGACGTTCAGCTGGCTTTCCCTGAGGTCAGAATCCAGCAAGCCAGAGCTGAGGTCCTGCGGCAGTAGGTCGTGGAAATCGCCGCAGGTGCCTTTGGGCAGCGAGAAGGCGGCGTGGCTGTGGCCGACTTGGATGTAGCAGCCGTCGCTGGTGCAGACCGACTCCGAGTCGGGGATCAAATACTGCCACTTGCACGGTGCCTCTGGCAGACGAACGCCGGCCTGCGGCGACGGGGACGCGGGGTTAAACGTGCGCCGTACTGACACATGGAACAGACACTCGTACGCTCAAGACGGAGAATAAAACACGAAGACGGTGAGCTCTAAAGCAGTGGTTCTTCTTCTTAACCTGGGGGTGCACGCCACCCCTGGGGTTGCGAGATGCCCTTTCTCGAGGGTGGCAAGACACGGACAGATTTTAAAAGGTAAATCATCGAAAACACAAATTAAGCACGGGCGACGTAACATTATACATGTTTTTTACAATTGAGAAACAAAACGGTGCAAGGCTGTGGTAAAGGTTAAGAACTACTACTCTATACTATACACTACTATACACTACACTATACACTACACTACTGTACACGACACTATACACTACTAAACACGACATCACTATACACTACTATACACTACACTATAAACTACACTATACACTACACTACTATACACGACACTACACACTACTATACACTACACGATACACTACTAAACACTACACTACTATACACTACACTATAAACTACGCTATACACTACACTACGCTATACACTACACTATACACTACACTATACACTACACTACTATACACTACGCTATACACTACACTACTATACACTACACTAAACACTACTAAACACTACACTACGCTATACACTACACTATAAACTACGCTATACACTACACTATACACTACACTATACACTACACCAGTGATTCTTCTTAACCTGGGGTGCACCACGCCACCCCATGGGGGTTCAAGACAGATTTTTTTTGAGAAGGTGAATCATCGAAAACACAAATTGCGCACGGGCAACGTGAGTCACAACTCACCTTGTTTCAGCAAACCCCGACGTCTTTATTGACATTGTTGAAATGTTTTACGACCGAGAACCAAAGGGGTGCAAAGGCTGCAGTAAAGGTTAAGAACCGTCGCTCTAAACAGCGAATTGTCCAAAGAGCGATTCTTGTTTTTTTTCCCCCCCCCCTCAAGTTCTTTCGCACAGTTCAATTACTGATCAAGCACGCATCCCCCCCCCCCCCCCCCACATTACCGTGAAACTCAGTTGGGAAACCGATACCATGTAATGTCCACACGATGATGAGCCAATTCGCCGTGCTATCGTTTGCGATGGCCAGGTCGCTTCTAAGAAAAGAGCTGCCTACCCCAGTGGGGCCTCGCCTGGTGAAATGGAATTAAGAAGTAAATCAATGGCTTGGCAACATCTTCTTGGTTCTTTCGGTAAAGTCACGTAGAAGGGAAATAATAAAATAAAACATAATAAAATAATTCTCACGACGTTTCGGCCACAACGCAAGCAGCCGTCCTCAGGTGAAGAACAGGTCTGTCGGAAAGACAGCGTCTGAATGAGCACCACCAACTTGGCAGCGTATATTTAAGCTGGGTTAGGGGAGGAAGGGCGCCTTGATAAAGGAATTTGCATATAAACTCTATTGAAAGAACCATGAAGAACAAGGCTGCTGTCTCTCGCGTAGGCCAATCAGTTTCAAAGGCAATGCATCATATGTCACTGTCAGAGCGAGTTTGTCTGCATGTTCACCGCAAGTACTCTGTGTGGTTAATGCAGAATTGATTCCTTGCAAAATGTTTCTAATTGGTGTTCGAACATTTAAACACCTCCTGTCTCGGCCACAACGCAAGCAGCCGTCCTCAGGTGGAGAACAGGTCCGTCGAGAAGACAGAGTCTGAACGACAACCCCAGGCTTGGAGCGACCATTAAAGCTGGGATGGAGGGGGGAAGAGCGCCCTGACAAAATAATTTGCATATCAAGAGGAATTTAGCATATCCATGGGAAATGCAGATATGCGATCAGTACTACTTGTGAAATGCGTAGGAGGTTTGGCGGGGGGTTTAAAGTCATTAAAGTGGCAACAGTTTGCTGATTTCTTTATGGGAAGAAAAAAAACCACTAAATGTACTGTATACAGTGGCTATGGGTCATTGTTCACTGTATAAATTAACATAACAGGTCGGGTTCATTAAAAAACTATAGGGTCTCCTCTGCTAACGAACGTGTTAGGTTCCAGAGGTCTGTTCGTAAGTCGATTTGTTCGTAAGTCCAACTTTACTCCTGTCGATTCCAAACATGTTGTACGGCGTGTACACTAAACACGGGGAATGGCTTCAAAAGTTGTTTAATCTCCTGTAGGTGTAGATGCCACTGATTCTTCACGTTCTGTAGGTGTAGATGTCACTGGTTCTTCATGTTCTGCAAATGTAGATGCCACTGGTTCTTCATGTTTTGCAGATGTAGATGCCACTGGTTCTTCACGTTCTGCAGATGTAGATGCCACAGGTTCTTCACGTTCTGCAAATGTAGATGCCACTGGTTCTTCATGTTTTGCAGATGTAGATGCCACTGGTTCTTCACGTTCTGCAGATGTAGATGCCACTGGTTCTTCACGTTCTGCAGATGTAGATGCCACTGGTTCTTCACGTTCTGCAAATGTAGATGCCACTGGTTCTTCATGTTTTGCAGATGTAGATGCCACTGGTTCTTCACGTTCTGCAGATGTAGATGCCACAGGTTCTTCACGTTCTGCAAATGTAGATGCCACTGGTTCTTCATGTTTTGCAGATGTAGATGCCACTGAATCTTCACGTTCTGTAGGTGTAGATGCCACTGGTTCTTCATGTTCTGCAAATGTAGATGCCACTGGTTCTTCATGTTTTGCAGATGTAGATGCTACTGGTTCTTCACGTTCTGTATATGTAGATGCCACTGGTTCTTCACGTTCTGCAGATGTAGATGCCAACACCGCCATCTATTGCGCGGCGGTCGAACCTACGACTTTCGGTCCGAACAGGCAACTGAACACACGGGGACAGGTTTGTTCGTATCTCTGAAAGTTTGTAAGTCGAGTGTCCGTAAGTAGAGGAGTCCCTGCAGTGCATTTTTTTCACTGTCACCGAGAAGAAATGAAACACTTTCACGTTTCGCCCGACCGGCCTTCCTCAGCTGCGGGACGTTCCGTGTGTGCGACATCGCCAAAGGCAGCGACGCGGACAATGAACGACTGGACATACCGCCGCACAGGGCTGGCATTCATCACGGGTGCCCCCCCCCCCCCCCCCGAGTCGTCCAATGCCCCATCGACTTCTCGGCAACTTGCGTCATCCACTGTCGCCCGAGGGTAGAGGAAGCACGACGATTTTGTGAACGCGACGGTGGTTTTCTTTTTGCTCTTCATCATTTCGGTGACCCGGGTCGCGGTTAGCAAATGAGCGCTCGCAGCGATCACCCCGAGTCTTCAAGAAGGTTAAAGAAAATAGAATTTAACTTGAGAAGACCGACCAACTTACAAATGACGCATCAATCAGATTTGCTTACCTATTGGTGTGTGTGCATGTGTGTGCGTATGGTGCGTGTGTGTGCGTGTGTGTGTGTTGCGGTAGCGTAACGGTTAGCGCTACGCTGTGCTACAATCCCGGCCTACCCGAGTTCGATTCCCGCTCACGGCAAACCAGAGGTGTGGACTCGAGTCATGTGACTTGGACTCGAGTCAGACTCGAGTCATGAATTTGATGACTTCAGACTCGACTTGGACTTGCATAACAATGACTTTGTCCCACCTCTGAGGTGTGGACTCGAGTCATGTGACTTGGACTCGAGTCAGACTCGAGTCATGAATTTGATGACTTCAGACTCGACTTGGACTTGCATAACAATGACTTTGTCCCACCTCTGAGGTGTGGACTTGAGTCATGTGACTTGGACTCGAGTCAGACTCGAGTCATGAATTTGATGACTTCAGACTCGACTTGGACTTGCATAACAATGACTTTGTCCCACCTCTGCGGCAAACACCAGTGATGGTTATCTGAACCGGTTCCGGGCCTACCCTAGGTCGACTCATCCTTAATGAGTACCTGGTGCAGTTTGTAAAAATCGCCACTAGGGGGACAAAGGTGGCCGGGCGTGGTGTTCGCCACCGACCCCCTCGCGTGCCATGCCGGCCTTCATAGGTGCTCACTAAAAACGCTTGCCCCAACAGTCTGTTACAGGCTATATGGGGGATCTTTGTTTTTGGTGCGGCAGCATAGCGGTTGGCGTGCTGCCCTACGAAACCAGCGACCCGAGTTCGATTCCCGCTCACGGCCAACACCAGCGACGATTATATTATCTCAACTGGTCTGGGGCCTCCCCTCGATCGACTCAGCCTCAAATGAGCACCTGGTGCGGTGTGTAAAAATATCGCAACTGGGGAGACAAAGGCGGGCCGGGCGTGGCGCTGGCCACCCACCCCCTGGTGTGCAGTTCCGGGCCTTCATCGGTGCTGCTCGCCTGTTGAGGCTACGCACGGGCGCTCTTTAACTTTGGTGCGAGTCCTTACCAGGTTTTTGGAATCGTGTGCACCCTTTGTGCCTCCTTCGTCCGATCCGGAAGCATCCTGGGTCGAATCCCAGCCAGGGTAATCGTCATCCTCGCTGTGGAAGAGCGACGCGCCACACGCAAGTGAGGAAGTTGCAATTTTGGGAAGACGTAAAAACTAAAATGTGGTAGGATTTGAAAATAAATTGTGCCGGAACTGATTCAGTTATGTAAAGTTCACTCTTGCCGGCCAGCGAAGAGCGCAACAGCAATAACCTCGATGTACGAAGGAGATGCGTTCCCGGAGCGTCGTTCGGATATTTTAGCTTCGTATGTTGAATAACTTCTAACGTTAGAACCCAGTCTTTCGTAATTCGCCATTTCACACCATAAACACACTTCGTAACTTACCAGTCGTATTGTAAACAAAGACAATTAATAATGAAAATAATGTCATAGTTTATACCGCACAGTATTAAATGACAAATGAATGAAAAATAGTGAAGAAACATAATACAGGACCATACATCGATTGATTTATTATTCACTATTGGAACCTGCTTTGCCAGTAGCAAAATATGATAATTGTTTTTATACCCTTTTATTTGGCAACAAAACTGACACCTTTTTTACAAGGAGTCATGTTTGCATTGACCACAATACATGCGGTGCACCTTTTGGCGTTATCTGGTCCAACACCAAGTGAGACTAGGCTCTAAGAAAAGCTGTCTCGGGTGTGGACCAATCAATTTCAAGGACAGTGCATACATTATCAGAGTTGTCTTTTTTGTTTGCATTCCGACCGCAGGTATTGTGGTCAATGCAAACATGACTCCTTGTAAAAAAGGTGTCAGTTTTGTTGCCAGATAAAAGGGTAAAAAAAACCAATTATCATATCTGATGTATTATTCACTCGTTCATGCCAGTGAATTAATTAACTGTTTGACTATATTTTATCGAACATATATACGCATATCTAGGTGTGACGGACGGGTCATTGAACCGACAAAAGGTTGTTAGCGTCCGTCATACCTGTGCACGTGTCCATGGCGGTGGTGATGGTGGTGATGGTGGTGATGCCGCTTTGTAAGATCACTACTGAGGTTCATCTTCATTGCCTGGTCGATGTCATGCTTCATCAGGTGGATGGTATTCTCCATCTCCTGCAGCGGTCACACGAAAGACAAAGATCCGTCCTCCTGTACTACATCACTCCATCTCTTCCGTCCTCCTGTACCACATAACTCCATCTCTTCTCTAGCCCGTGCCGCGCCCGTTTAGGCCCCTCGATCCGGCCGAACAAAAGCTGTTTTGGCATGCGGTGGCTGGGCATGCGGGCTACATGACCCAGCCAACGCACCCTTGCCTGCCGGAGGAGCTCACTGATGGGACTTTGCCCAGATCTTTAAAGTATTTGTGAGCTCCTCACACAATCCAGCCTGGTTAAACCCAGGATGGATCGTAGGCAGGCCAGCCTAAATGTTTCCAACCGGCGAAGATGCTCCATTAGGGGGGTCCACGTTTCGTAAAGCGTAGAGAAGGGAGGGAATGACTGTGGCCGAGAAGACTTGAAGCTTCGTGCGGAGCGACAGACCAGGTAGCTTCCACACAGCGTTACGCAATTGATGAAAAGATATTACCGCTCGACTGATTCGGAGTGAGACCTCTGCTGTTAAACTGGAGCCAGTCATATGCACACTGCCCAGGTATGGGAAACTCTCCACTCTCTCCACAACTGCCCCATCACCGATTGGGAGTTGTGGGGGTGGAGTATCCGATGGTACAAAATACCCAGGCAGGTGCTTACTCACACACTCACTCGCACACTCTCACACACACTCACACACTCTCATACACTCTCATACACTCACACACACTCTCATACACTCACACACACTCTCACACACTCTCACACACACTGTCACACACACTCTCATACACTCACACACTCTCACACACTCACACACACTCACACTCTCACACACACTCACACATTCACACACACACTCACACACACTCTCACACTCTCACACACACACTCTCACACACACACACACTCACTCGCACACACACACTCTCACACACACGCTCACACACTCTCACACACAGACTCACACACACTTCCTCTCACACTCACTCAAACACTCACTGACACACTCTCACACACACACACTCTCACACACACACACTCACTCTCAGACACACTCACACACCAACACACACTCACACACTCTCACACACACACACACTCTCACACACACTCACACACTCACGCACACTCTCACATACTCACACACACTCTCACACACACACACTCTCACACACTCTCACTCACACTCACTCTCACACACTCTCATACACTCACACACTCTCACACACACACACACTCTCAAACTCACGCATACTCACTCACACACTCACACACACTCTCACAAACTCACACACTCTCTCACACACTCTCACACACACACACTCTCACACACACACACTCTCACACACTCTCATACACACTCACACTCTCATACACACACACACTCTCAAACCCACGCATACTCACTCACACACACTCTCACAAACTCACACACTCTCTCACTCTCACACACTCTCACACACACTCACTCTCACACACTCTCATACACTCACACACTCTCACACACACACACACTCTCAAACTCACGCATACTCACTCACACACTCACACACACTCTCACAAACTCACACACTCTCTCACACACTCTCACACACACACACTCTCACACACACACACTCTCACACACACACACTCACACACTCTCGCACACACACACACTCACACACTCTCTCACACACACACACTCTCACTCACACACTCACGCACACTCTCACACATAACAATAAGAGACATTTTCTTGATCGTATTTTGAAAAACACTAAAAGACAACAATATTAACAGAGAGCCGCAATGCACATCGCGCTGAGTGAATAGGTGAGACGGTGGTGGGTGGTGATGGTGGTTGGTGATGGTTGGTGGTGGTGGTGGTTGTGGTGGTTGTGGTGATTGGTGGCTGGTGCTGGTGGTTGTGGTGATTGGTGGTGGTTGTTGGTGGTGGTTGTGGTGATTGGTGGTGGTGGTTGTGGTGATTGGTGGTGGTTGGTGATGGTGCTGGTTGGTGATGGTGGGTGGTGGTGGTGATGGGTGGTGATGGCTGGTGGGTGGTGGTGGTTGGGGTGGTGGTGGTTTGGGCGTTCATAAATAAATAAATAACGTCTCCAACCGCCGCTTCAAGAGCCCCCACCCCAGGGGGGGTGCCGGGGGGGGGGCTGCGAATCGGTACACGGTGGGGGAGCAGCAGAGGCGTCTCACCCGCACCCTGCCGGACAGCGACCCCAGCAGAGGCCCTGCAGCCTCCATGTCCACAGCGCTCTCGCCTGCCGAGCCCCGTGACCACCAACGGTCGTTAA
Source organism: Lethenteron reissneri (assembly GCF_015708825.2). Lineage (NCBI taxonomy): Eukaryota > Metazoa > Chordata > Hyperoartia > Petromyzontiformes > Petromyzontidae > Lethenteron > Lethenteron reissneri. Next base: position 7,098,522 of record NC_083780.1, read on the forward strand.
TGCCCCTCCCACTCGCCCCCCCCCGTGACCACCAACGGTCGTTAATGCCCCGCCCACTCGCCCCCCCCCGTGACCACCAACGGTCGTTAATGCCCCGCCCACTCGCCCCCCCCCGTGACCACCAACGGTCGTTAATGCCCCTCCCACTCGCCCCCCCCCGTGACCACCAACGGTCGTTAATGCCCCGCCCACTCGCCCCCCCGTGACCACCAACGGTCGTGAGTGCCCCGCCCACTCGCCCCCCGTGACCACCAACGGTCGTTAATGCCCCTCCCACTCGCCCCCCCCCCCCCGTGACCACCAACGGTCGTGAGTGCCCCGCCCACTCGCCCCCCCCCCCCCCCGTGACCACCAACGGTCGTGAGTGCCCCGCCCACTCGCCCCCCCCCCGTGACCACCAACGGTCGTGAGTGCCCCGCCCACTCGCCCCCCCCCCCGTGACCACCAACGGTCGTGAGTGCCCCACCCACTCGCCCCCCCCCCGTGACCACAAACGGTCGTGAGTGCCCCGCCCACTCGCCCCCCCCCCGTGACTACCAACGGTCGTGAGTGCCCCGCCCACTCGGCCCCCCCCCCCGTGACCACCAACGGTCGTGAGTGCCCCGCCCACTCGACCCCCCCCCCCGTGACCACCAACGGTCGTGAGTACCCCACCCACTCGCCCCCCCCCCCGTGACCACCAACGATCGTGAGTGCCCCGCCCACTCGCCCCCCCCACGTGACCACCAACGGCGGTGGGTGCCCCGCCCACTCGGCCCCCCCGTGACCTCCCACTCCGCCCCGTGACCTCCCCCTTCGCCCCGTGACCTCCCCCTTCGCCCTGTGACCTCCCACTTCGCCCCGTGACCTCCCCCTTCGCCCCGTGACCTCCCCCTTCGCCCCGTGACCTCCCCACTCCGCAACTGGATGCACGTACGATGAGTTTATGATTCTAGAACAATTCCATCGCCATACCGCCCACCCTTTAAACCTTACTCAGCGATTGCCCTCAATGCCGATGTACTTGCCCCCGTCATAGAAACGCGGAATTGTCCATCGCCGTCTCAGCGCCGCGTCAATGCCCAGTCCCAGTAGTGGCGTTGCACGTCCACGACTTCAACTTGACCTCTGATCTTCTTGGTTCTTTCGGTAAAGTCACGTAAAATGGAAATGGTAAAATAATAAAAATAAAACAATAAAAAAATTAGTGAGAATGATTTTATAATGTTTTATTTTTATTATTTTATTATTTCCATTTTACGTGACTTTTTTTATAAAATAATACAAAATAAAACAAGCTTGGTGGTGATCATTCAGACGCTGTATTTCCGACAGACCTGTTCTTCACCTGAGGCTGCTTGCGTTGTGGCCGAAACGTCGTGAGAATTATTTTATTATGTTTTATTTTTATTATTTTATTATTTCCCTTCTACGTGACTTTACCGAAAGAACCAAGAAGATGAATCCCTGCAGTCACGAAAGCTTACCTCTGGTGTCTGTGGCACGCGGTCACCAGCAGGTGGCAGTAGCGGCGCGGCGTCGCTGTTCGAAAATTTAGAATCTTTATCCGGACTCCGCCTACTTGAAGAAGTAGGAAATCCGATGAGCCATGAAGCTCTTCGCTTCACAGATGCCCAGTACGGGGCCACGGGGGGTGGGGGGTGGGGTCAGCAACGTGACAACAACAGCAGCAGCAGCAGCTAAGACAAAAACAACACGATGGGAGTGCCGAAAGTCGAGTAAAATGGTAAGCAAGTCACTAAATATTAATAGATGAGTTTTTTTCAGGATTGTTCAAGGCAGCAACAAGAACAGCACCCACACCAACATAACACCACGAAGCAGCAGCAGCAGCTCCCCAATACTCCGAGCAGAGGAGACGTGAATGGTTTACCAACGCGCAGAGTCAGAATCTTTATTTAGACTTCTTCTGCAAGAGGAATCTGATGAGCCATGAAGCTCTTCGTTTCGCACATGTCCAGTGCGGGGCAGGTCAGCAAGTGACAACAACAGCAGCGAACGACACACGCAGCGCTGCCCTCTTCTTACGCGAGAAAGTGGTTATGAAATTGCTCTGTGCTATCTTGATTTGAAGCTTTCGTGACTGCAGGAATCCATCATCTTTGGTTCTTTCGGTAAAGTCACGTAGGTAGAAACTAAAAGAAATCACGACGTTTCGGGCGCAACACAAGCGTCCATCATCAGGTGGGGAAGCATGGTCTGCTGCTGATGCAGACTGTTTTAAAAGGTTTGCAATGGGTGGGTAGCATAAGGGTCATAAAGAAGTGGCCGGGGCTAGTGATGTTAATGTGAGAAATTAGCACGTAACTGTAAGATAGGAGGAGAGCGGCCTCCTGGAAGAGGGCACGGAAGTGGCTATGTTAATGCGAAAGATTAGCATGATGTTAATGTGAGGACTTAGAGGGCACGGAAGTGGCTATGTTAATGCGAGAGATTAGCATGATGTTAATGTGAGAACTTAGAGGGCACGGAAGTGGCTATGTTAATAGGGAAATAATAAAATAATAAAAATAAAACAATAAAATACAATTCTCACGACGTAATTTACATATCATGAAATAATAAAATAATAAAATTTAAACATAATAAAATACAATTCTCACGACGTAATTTACATATCATGAAATAATAAAATAATAAAATTTAAACATAATAAAATACAATTCTCACGACGGAATTTACATATCATGATATATGATATGTCGTGAGAATTGTATTTTATTATGTTTTATTTTTTTTGTCAAGGCACTCTCCTCCTCTAACCCCAGCTTAAATATACGCTGCCAAGCTTGGTGGTGTTCATTAGGACGCTGTCTTTTCGACAGCCCTGTTTTTCACCTGAGGACGGCTGCTTGCGTTGTGGCCGAAACGTCGTGAGAATTGTATTTTATCATGTTTTATTTTTATTATTTTATTATTTCCCTTCTACGTGACTTTACCGAAAGAACCAAGAAGAATGAATCCCTGCAGTCACGAAAGCTTTAAATCGAAATTCACTCTATATAAGTTGGCGAGAGGGCCTTGGATCGGACAAAGTGGCAAGTGTCAATACCTCAAGTCCTAGCGGCCGTGAATTCTTTCTCCTTGCGGCCTGAGACACGTGGAGGTGGTTAGCCGGGAATGATTATCCTGACCACTCTGCCGCCTTCAGGCAAGGGGGGAACGGTCGTGCACAATCATCATCGTGATCATCATCATCGTCGTGATGAGGGCTGGGTGAAGGCACGGGGGGCTTTAGGTAGATTGCAGCCCAGGGACATCCTCCAGCTAGAGGAGCCTCCAGAGATGAAGTGAACAGTTGATTCATTTGTGAATGCTGCTTTTGTATTTGTTGTTCGCCTTGTAAAACGTACATTTTATTTTTCTTTAGCTTTGTTTTCCTTTTGAAAGTATGACTGGGGGCCTCGCAATACCTGTAAGCCAGGGGCCTACACAATCTTAAATCCGGCCCTGATCGTCGTGATCCATGGTGGGGGGGGGGGGGCACATAGCCCGTTACGTGTCCGCTGAACATTCCGTAACTTTGTTTCCACTCTGTGGTCGTCATGTGCATTGAATTATTTTCTCATTTCTGGTAGGGTACGGGTAGGGAACGGGTATCCATACCCGGCCGGGTACGGTTACCCATTTGCGACCCTAGTGCGGCCGGGTACGGGTAAGGAATCAAACCCCGTTTGCGACCTCTGCTGTGGACCTGCAGGGGAGGACTTACGCAACACGTGACTTAGGGGGTCGATAACGAGCACAACAAGGAGAGAGACATTTTTTTCGATTTCGGTAAAAAGAGAGAGAAGCTCGCAATTTCAAAGAGTATGGGACGCATCGTGTGGTGAGGACGAGACGACGTCACTTTGACGCACAGAACGTCACGGGGCAGCTCCTGAAGAGCCACCGCACGCGGCTGTGAAGCCGCAGGATGGCGACCCCTGCCCATGGTAAACTGGAACCCCATGGTGAACTGGAACCCCATGGTAAACTGGACTCCCATGGTAAACTGGAACCCCATGGTAAACCGGATTTCCATGGTGAACTGAACTCCCATGGTGAACTGGACTTCCATGGTAAACTGGACTCCCATGGTGAACTGGACTCCCATGGTAAACTGGAACCCCATGGTAAACCGGACTTCCATGGTGAACTGGACTTCCATGGTGAACTGAACTCCCATGATGAACTGGACTTCCATGGTAAACTGGACTCCCATGGTGAACTGGACTCCCATGGTAAATTTGACTTCCATGGTGAACTGGACTTCCATGGTGAACCGGACTCCAATGGTAAACTGGACTTCCATGGTAAACTGGACTTCCATGGTAAACTGGACTCCCATGGTGAACTGGACTCCCATGGTGAACTGGACTCCCATGGTGAACTGGACTTCCAAGGTGAACTGGACTTCCATGGTAAACCGGACTTCCATGGTGAACTGGAACCCCATGGTAAACTGGACTCCCATGGTAAACTGGACTCCCATGGTGAACTGGACAACCATGGTGAACTGGACTCCCATGGTAAACTGGACTTCCATGGTAAACTGGACTCCCATAGTAAACCGGACTTCCATGGTGAACTGGAACCCCATGGTAAACTGGACTCCCATGGTAAACTGGACTCCCATAGTAAACTGGACTCCCATGGTAAACTGGACTCCCATGGTAAAGTTCAACCTCACGCATCTGCAGACCTGTGCGGAGACCGCCACCGTCACCACGGCCACCACGGCCACCACGGCCACCACGGCCACCACGGCCACGGCCACCACGGCCACCACCACAGCCACCACCGCCACCACGGCCACCACGGCCAACACCGCCACCACGGCCACCACGGCCACCACGACCACCACGGCCACCACGGCCACCACGGCCACCACGGCCACCACCGCCACCACGGCCACCACGGCCACCACGACCACCACGGCCACCACCACAGCCACCACCGCCACCACGGCCACCACGGCCACCACGGCCACCACGGCCACCACCACAGCCACCACCGCCACCACGGCCACCACGGCCAACACCGCCACCACGGCCACCACGGCCACCACGACCACCACGGCCACCACGGCCACCACGGCCACCACCGCCACCACGGCCACCACGGCCAACACCGCCACCACGGCCACCACGGCCACCACGGCCACCACGGCCACTGCCACCGGCCGAATGCTTCGCGTCATTGTGACCTTTAAACGGAGCTTCCTTCCAGCGGCATCACAGCACCCGGCCAGGCAACCCCACACCCACTTTGGTTCATGTTGTTTATGTCATTTATTGTGAAAATTCCGTCACATTTTCCTATGATCACTGTTTCATTGCTTTCATGGCTTTATTTTGGTGATTTCGAAAAGTGTATTGGTTTAGCCATGTTTGTTTGTTGTAGTACGGAGTAAGACTGATGGCCTTAATCTAAGTTGTCTTGTGGTTGTTGTTGTTGTTGTTTGACTTGCATCCCACTGGGATTGTTGCACACAGTGTTGGTGTACAGTGTTTTTTCAGCAATATTTTGCTGTCTTTTCTTGGATTTTCTGTTTGCACTCAGTCACATATTCACTTTAAGATGTTTTTTGTTCATGTTTTTGTTTTTTATTTGTTGCGGTTGCACCGGGCTATACCTAATAAATGAACTTGAACCTTGGGGAGGGATGGTGGGGAGATGATCTGGGGGGGGGGAGGGGTGATCTAGGGGGGTGATCTGGTGGGGGAGTGATCTGGGTTAGAGGGGGGGGGGGCGGCTCTTTATCTACTGGGTATAAAACAAGTAAACGGATGGGCGTACAGAGGGCGGGGCGGGTGGTGGTGGAGGTGGTGGTCGTGGTGGAGGTGGTAGTGGTGGGGGTGGTGTAGGAGGGGGTGGTGTAGGTGGTGGTGGAGGAAAGTGGGGGGACGAAACCAAACGGGGTTGTACCAAGTCCAGTGGGCTGACGAACAGCCGGGCATCACCTTGGCATCACCTTGGCACCAGCCGGGCATCACCTTGGCACCGTCCTGGCTCCGCCGTGGCAGCTCGCCGCAGACTTTTTTTTTGAACCTCCTAAAAGTTCACGAGCGTTTCTCGCTCCCCCCACCACCACCCCCACCGCGTGTTTTATTGCCCGCGTGAGTGCCCGCGTGCGTGCGTGCGATGTATTCCAGACCACCACACACAGAGTCAGCCACGAATCTCAATAACACAATTTCCCTTTCATAATAATAATGAGAAGAAGAAAGCAGGCACTGCCCCCTCCTCCCCGCATTGACCAGAGTGGCGAAGTATGGTTGTTAAAAACAAAATAATTACCAACATGGCCTGGGCAATCGGACTCCTTCCCACGTTCACATCTCTGCCGCGTAATAACCCGAGTGAGAAACGTTCGCACGCGTCCCATCAGCAACACGTGGCCTTCTTTATCGCCGCACCGTTCGATGAGCACGTGGTCCGACACGAAGCAAACGACCCCTGGGGACCCGTGTTTGGTTGACCCCATTCGGTGTCTCATGAGCAGAGCGCAGAGGTCGCAAACTGGTTTTGATTCCTTACCCGTAGCTGTACCTGGCCGCACCAGGGTCGCAAATGGGTACCCGTATGGGTACTCGTTCCCTACCCGAAATGAGTGACAAACGGTTACTCGCCAGTGACTCACGGCCTACCCGTACCCGGCCGCACCAGGGTCGCAAACGGGTACCTGTACCCGTACCCGGCCAGGTACGGGTAGCCGGGTATCGGGTAGGGTACGGGTATCGGGTAGGGTACGGGTATCGGGTACCCGGTTGCGACCTCTGGCAGAGCGTGTGTGGCCCCGTGTGGCTCCATGGCTCCGTGTGGCCCCGTGTGGCCCCATGGCCCCGTGTGGCCCCTTGTGGCCCCGTGTGGCCCCGTGTGTCCTCGTGGCCCCATGGCCCCGTGTGGGCCCGTGTGGCCCCTTGTAGCCCCGTGTGGCCCCTTGTGGCCCCGTGGGGCCCCGTGTGGCCCCGTGTGGCCCCGTGTGGGCCCGTGTGGCCTCGTGTGGCCCCTTGTGGCCCCGTGTGGCCCCTTGTGGCCCCGTGTGGCCCCGTGTGACCCCGTGGCCCCCCGCGAGAACGCGGTGCCATGGGCGGGCGCGTCGCCTTCGTTCCAGACAGACGCAGCGGCGAGTGAGGGGCGGGGAGGCGAGATCCCTCGTGTCGGTGACGCAGGGCGCTGCGCTAGGGGTGTCCGCGCTCTCGAGTCTCGTGTCGTGTCGGGACATCGAGCGCAGCAGCAGCAGCGAGAACCAGCAGCAGCAGAAGACGCAGCAGCAGCAGCAAGAACCAGCAGCAGCAGAAGACGCAGCAGCAGCAAGAACCAGCAGCAGCAGAAGACGCAGCAGCAGCAGCAGCAAGAACCAGCAGCAGCAGAAGACGCGGCAGGAATAGCAGCGAGAACCAGCAGCAGCAGAAGACGCAGCAGCAGCAGCAGCAGCAGCAAGAACCAGCAGCAGCAGAAGACGCGGCAGCAATAGCAGCGAGAACCAGCAGCAGCAGAAGACGCAGCAGCAGCAAGAACCAGCAGCAGCAGAAGACGCGGCAGCAATAGCAGCAAGAACCAGCAGCAGCAGAAGACGCAGCAGCAGCAGCAAGAACCAGCAGCAGCAGAAGACGCAGCAGCAGCAGCAAGAACCAGCAGCAGCAGAAGACGCGGCAGCAATAGCAGTATCAACAGCAGCAGCAGAAGACGTAGCAGCAGTAAGAACCAGCAGCAGCAGAAGACGCAGCAGCAGCAGACGCAGGAGCAGCAGCAGTAAGAACCACCAGCAGCAGAAGAAGACGCAGCAGTAGCAGCAGTATCAACAGCATTAATAGAATAAGAAGCGGTAACAGCAGCAGCAGCAGAAGACGCAGCAGGAGCGTCAACAGCAACAGTCGAAGGAGCAAGAAAAGTAGCAGCCGCAGCAGCAGCAGTAGTAGTAGCAGCAGCAGTAGTAGTAGCAGCAGTAGTAGTAGTAGTAGCAGCAGTAGTAGTAGTAGCAGCAGCAGTAGCAGCAGTAGCAGTAGCGGTAGTAGTAGCAGCAGTAGTAGTAGCAGCAACAGTAACAGCAGCAGTTGTAGCAGCAGCAGTAGTAGCAGTAGTAGCAGCAGCAACAGTAACAGCAGCAGTAGTAGCAGCAGCAGCAGGAGCAGCAGCAGGAGTAGTAGTAGCAGCAGTAGTAGCAGCAGCAGTAGTAGCAGTAGCAGCAGCAGTAACAGCAGCAGTAGTAGGAGCAGCAGCAGCAACAGGAGCAGCAGTAGCAGTAGCATCAGCAGTAGTAGGAGTAGGAGCAGCAGCAACAGCAACAGGAGCAGCACCAACAGCAGCAGTAGCAGCAGCAGTAGCAGGAGCAGTAGCGGTAGTAGCAGCAGCAGTAGCAGGAGCAGTAGCGGTAGTAGCAGCAGCAGTAACAGCAGCAGCAGTAGGAGTAGCAGCAGAAGTAGCAGCAGCAGTAGTAGCAGTAGTAGCAGCAGCAGCAGTAGGAGTAGCAGCAGCAGTAGCAGCAGCAGCAGTAGGAGTAGCAGTAGTAGCAGCAGTAGCAGCAGCACCAACAGGAGCAGTAGCAGCAGTCGCGCAACGCGAGCTGTCCTCCCCGTCGTCGCCTCTGCCCTCGACGGCTGCTGGGTCCCGATCAGGAGACCCGCGCCCGGGGCTCCGCGGGTCCCCTTGACGGGCCCAGTGTCGGGGGGGAGGTGGGGGGGGGAGTCAGAGGGGGGGAGGTGGGGGAGTCAGTGTCGGGGGGGGAGGTGGGGGAGGGTGGGGGAGGAGGTGGGGTAGGTGGGGGGGAGGTGGGGGAGTCAGAGGGGGGGGGAGGTGGGGTAGGTGGGGGGGAGGTGGGGGAGGTGGGGAAGCCAGGGGGGTGGGGGAGTCAGAGGGGGGAGGTGGGAAAGTCAGAGGGGGGAGGTGGGGGAGGTGGGGAAGCCAGGGGGGTGGGAGGTGGGGGAGTCAGGGGGGGGGAGGTGGGGGAGGTGGGGAAGCCAGAGGGGGGGGGGGGAGGTGGGGGAGTCAGGGGGGGGAGGTGGGGGAGCCAGAGGGGAGGTGGGGGAGGTGGGGGAGGTGGGGAAGCCAGGGGGGTGGGGGAGGTGGGGTAGGTGGGGGAGGTGGGGAAGCCAGGGGTGGGAGAGGTGGGGTAGGTGGGGGAGGTGGGGAAGCCAGAGGGGGGGGGGGGAGTGCCGCTAGGCAAGGACCGCGGCGAGTCGCCGTCAGTCGTGGAGTCTCAGCAGCTCGAGTCGTCGTCCCGACTCGTTCCGACTCCGACTCGGAGGATGCGGTGAACGGGGATCGAGTGCGCGTCTCGAGAAGTGACGGTGAGCGCGTCGCGCGGCAAGCCCCTCGCAGGCTACGCGGGTGACCTTTGTCTGTGTGTGTGCGTCTTGTGTGGTGTGTGTGTTTGTGTGTGTGTGAGTCTGTGTCTGTGTGAGTGTGTGTGAGTGAGTCTGTGTGTGAGTGAGTCTGTGTGTGAGTGAGTCTGTGTGTGCGTCTGTGAGTCTGTGTGTGAATCTGTGCGTGTGTGAGTCTGTGTGTGTGTGTGAGTCTGTGTGTGAGTCTGTGTGTGTGTGAGTCTGTGTGGGTCTGTGTGAGTCTGTGTGTGTGTGAGTGAGTCTGTGTGTGAGTCTGTGTGTGTGTGAGTCTGTGTGTGTGTGTGAGTAAGTCTGTGTGTGAGTGAGTCTGTGTGTGTGTGAGTCTGTGTGTGTGAGTCTGTGTGTGAGTCTGTGTGTGTGTGAGTCTGTGTATGTGTGTGTGAGTGAGTCTGTGTGTGAGTCTGTGTGTGAGTGAGTCTGTGTGTGTGTGAGTCTGTGTGTGTGTGAGTCTGTGTGAGTCTGTGTGTGTGTGAGTGAGTCTGTGTGTGTCTGTGTGTGAAGGAGTCTGTGTGTGTGTGAGTATGTGTGTGTGTGAGTCTGTGTGTGAGTCTGTGTGTGTGAGTCTGTGTGTGTGTGCGTCTGTGTGTGTGCGTCTGTGTGTGTGTGTGAGTCTGTGTGTGTGTGAGTCTGTGTGTGAGTAAGTCAGTGTGTGAGTGAGTCTGTGTATGTGTGTGAGTCTGTGTGTGTGTGAGTATGTGTGAGTCTGTGTGTTTGTGTGAGTCTGTGTGTGAAGGAGTCTGTGTGTGTGAGTATGTGTGTGCGTGAGTCTGTGTGTGAGTCTGTGTGTGTGAGTCTGTGTGTGTGTGCGTCTGTGTGTGTGAGTCTGTGTGTGTGTGAGTCTGTGTGTGAGTGAGTCAGTGTGTGAGTGAGTCTGTGTATGTGTGTGAGTCTGTGTGTGTGTATGTGTGTGTGTGAGTCTGTGTGTGTGTGAATGAGTCTGTGTGTGCGTGAGTCTGTGTGAGTCTGTGGGTGTGAGTCTGTGTGTGAGTGAGTCTGTGTGTGGGTATGTGTGTGAGTCTGTGTGTGAGTGAGTCTGTGTGTGAGTATGTGTGTGTGTGTGAGTCTGTATGTGTGTGAATGAGTCTGTGTGTGTGTGAGTCTGTGTGAGTCTGTGGGTGTGAGTCTGTGTGTGAGTGAGTCTGTGTGAGTCTGTGTGTGAGTGAGTCTGTGTGTGTGTGAGTCTGTGTGTGAGTGAGTCAGTGTGTGAGTGAGTCTGTGTGTGAGTCTGTGTGTGAATGAGTCTGTGTGTGAATGAGTCTGTGTGTGTGTCGCGCTGCTGCTGGTTATTGCTGCATCAGTCAGTCATCTCAGTCATCTCGGTCATCTCAGTCAGTCGATCTGTGGCACCTCGGTCACCATCATCACTATCATCATCACTATCACCATCATCACCATTATCACCATTATCATCATCATCACCATCATCATCACTATCATCATCACTATCATCATCTTCATCATCATCATCCCCATTATCACCATTATCACCATCATCATCACTATCATCATCTTCATAACTATCATCATCACTATCATCATCATCATCATCACCATTATCACCATTATCACCATCATCATAACTATCATCATCACTATCATCATCACTATCATCATCACTATCATCATCATCATCACTATCATCACTATCATCATCATCATCACCACCATCATCACCATCATCATCACCATCATCATCACCATCATCATCGTCATCACCATCGCGCGGCGCTTTCTGATGCGCTTCTGTGGCCGTCTGGAACGCTCTCCCTACCGATATTAGAAGGCCACTGGGAGCTGTTCGCTTTAAAATCATCATCATCATCATCGTCGAGATTGACAAACACATTTCTTTACGACTGATGTTTGTCTTTAGTTTGTTGTCCTTCCACCGCACCTCCGATTAGCGCGGTTGGCTACGGTACGGTGCGAAAAAAGTTCAACATACGTACAAAAAAAGACAAAGATCCCCCGTCTAGCCTAACAGACTGTTGGGGCAAGTGCTGTTAGCGAGCAGCACCTATGAAGGCTGCGCTGCGAACCCGACTACGACGCGAGTTCGATTCCCGCTCACAGCCAACACCGGCGACGATTATCTGAACTCGGTCCTGGGCCTCCCCTAGGTCGACTCAGCCTCAAATGAGGCGGCCGGGCGTGGTGTTGGCCACCCACCCCCTCGTGTGCCGTGCCGGTGGGGGGATTGGGGGGTGTAAAAAGTCCGCGTGCGTACAGGGAGGGAGGGAAGGAGTCAAGTTTTGACAGATGTTTGCGGACCTACTAAATGGATGGCTCCTAACGAATTGGGCCACGTTCTGTTCACGTGACACAACCTCGCTAATTGGCTGTGTCGGGTGGTGGCGGGTTTAACGACACAATTATATTTACGCGACCTAACCACCCCTCCCCCCCCTTAAAAAAAACAACCTGCATGACGAATCAGCAGCAGCAGCAGCATCGCCAAATATTGAAACTCTCAAACACTATCCAGACCTGGGCCCGCTTAGCAATTCAAGATCTTGGCAAGGGTAGTTTACGGGCTAGGGACCCTATAAAACATCGCCAATTCATAATAAAGGCTTTTTGGGTTCTTTCGCTAAAGTCACGTAGAAGGGAAATAATAAAATAATAAAAATGAAACATAAAATACAATTCTCACGACGTTTCGGCCACAACGCAAGCAGCCGTCCTCAGGTGAAGAACAGGGCTGTCGGAAAGACAACGCCTTCAGACGCTGTGGCCAAAACGTCGTGAGAATTCTATTTTATTATGTTTTATTTTTATTATTTTATTATTTGCCTTCTACGTGACTTTACCGAAAGAACCAAGAAGATGAATCCCTGCAGTCACGAAAGAAGCTTTAAATCGAAATTTTATTGTTTTATTTTTATTATTTTATTACTTCCCTTCTACGTGACTTTACCGAAAGAACCAAGAAGATGAACCCCTGCAGTCACGAAAGCTTTAAATCGAAATTTCACGCGATCTAACCCAAAAGGCTTTAAATTACGAATAATACTGGTCGCGAAAGGCTACGTGTTAAAAGAAACATCACCAAGTTTGTCGTTTTAATACATCCCAGTACGTATACACAGTATTCACTTTAACACTGAACTCCATACCAACACAAATAGCCCTGCCGTTCGCCACTAAGTGACTGTGACGTCACCACGGCGGCTGTGCCAGGCCACGTGCACTTCGAGGCCACCACGTGAAGTGTCGAAGGCTCGCTGCTGACAGGAGGTCACGTGACAGACCCCCGCAGGTGCCATGGGTTGGCTCAACAAAAGACAAAGATCCCCCGTGTAGCCTTAACAGACTGTTGGGGCAAGTGCTGTTGGCGAGCAGCACCTATGAAGGCCGGCACGGCACACGAGGGGGTGGGTGGCCAGCACCACGCCCGGCCGCCTTTGTCTCCCCAGTGACGATGTTTACACACCGCACCGGGTACTCGTTTGAGGCTGAGTCGACCTAGGGGAGCGGGAATCGAGCCCGGGTCGCCAGGTTCGTAGCGCAGCGCGCTGACCACTACACTACCGCTCCCCACAGACACACGCACACACAAAGCTAGTCTGACATACATATACATTCGGTAATACAGATTACAAACACCAGAATCCGTTAATCTTTTCGCTGTGGAAAATCTCGCGAGGGGCGCCAACCGGAGCATTAAACACAGACACGTCCCGTAGATGTACAGAGACTCGCGTTGTTAAAGCCAGCAACAAAAAAAATGATTTTGATTTAAAGCTTTCGTGACTGCAGGGATTCATATTCTTGGTTCTTTCGGTAAAGTTGAAACGTCGTGAGAATTTTTATTGTTTTATATTTTTATTATTATTGTATTATTTCCCTTCTACGTGACTTTACCGAAAGAACCAAGAATATAAAAAATGATGTTAAGTTATCTGGGTTTTCGTGCCTGCCGTTTGTAAAAAAGAAATTGGGGGAGGGCATCTGGCAACTTCGATTCCATGGCAATATTTTAAACTAAACTATAAACAATTTTTTTGTTATAATAATAGGGGTTTTCCCCTTTGTTCTGGCAACAAAACTGAAACCTTTTTACAAGGATTCATGTCTGCATTAACCACAATACTTGCGGTCAAAATGCAAACAAAAAACACACTATGATAATATATGCATTGTCCTTGAAACTGATTGGTCCACACCAGAGACGGCTCTCTTTTGAGCCTCGACCCAATTGTTGCTCGACCAGAGGACGCCAAAAGGCGTACAGCTCAAAGACAATGCTGCACTATCAAAGTAATGAGGGCTCGGGGTGAGCATCTACATCAGGGGTCCTCAAACTACGGCCCGCGGGCCACATGCGGCCCGCCGAGGACATTTATCCGGCCCGCCGGGTGTTTTTGCCGCCGCTGCCTGTCTGTTACTTTTTTCTGCATGAGAAGGACGGTCATTGGTGGAAGAGGGAGAGGGGGCGGAGTTCCCCCCAATCAGACTGCATTGATGGGCAGTGCAGTCTGTATGTTTCTGTGTGGGCAAAGTTATTGCTGGTATATTGTTTTTGTAGCGCTGTATATATATTGGTATTTTACTAATAGCAATTTTGACTCCCTAGGAAACAATGATGTCAAGAAAAAGGAAAATTGACTCGGAGTGTAGGATATTCAAAGAACAGTGGACTTATGATTACTTTTTCATGCAGTACAAGGAAAGAGCTGTGTGTCTGATATGCCAGATTATAGTGTGTGTTCAAAGAATACAATTTACGTCGACACTATGAAACTCAACATAAAGATAAATATGCTTGTTTGGTCGGAGAAGTGAGAAAAGATAAAATATTAAAACTGAAAAATACATTAACAACTCAGCAAAATACTTTTGTGAAGCAGAAGCAGCTAAATATTTCATCACTGCGAGCAAGTTTTCAAGTTGTCAAGCTAATAGCGTGCACTGGCAGACCATTAGTGGAGGGATAATTTGTTAAAGAATGCCTTCTTTCTGTTGCCAAAGAGATGTGTCCAGAGAAGGCCGATTTATTTAGTACAGTGAGTCTTTTAGGACCTACAATTACACGGAGGATTGAAGAAATGGGAGACAATTTGCATCAGCATTTGCAAAACTCCACAAAAAAACTTTCCTATTTTTCCTTGGCACTCGACGAAAGCAATGATGTTCGTGATTCTGCACAACTTCAAATTTTTATTCGTGGGACGAATGACTATTTCGAAGTCACAGAAGAGCTTGCTGCACTGCAAAGCATCAAAGGAACAACTACAGGAGAGGATATATTTCGATTTAAAGCTTTCGTGACTGCAGGGATTCATCTTCTTGGTTCTTTCGGTAAAGTCACATAGAAGGGAAGTAATAAAATAATTCTCACGACGTTTCGGCCACAACGCAAGCAGCCGTCCTCAGGTGAAAACCAGGTCTGTTGGGGAGACAGCGTCTGAATTAAACAGCACACGAGCTTGGAGCATATATAAGCTGGGTTGGAAGCGGGGGAAAGAGCGCCTTGACAAAAGAATTTGCATATCAAGAGGAATTTAGCATATGTATGGGAAATGCAGGAATGTGATTAGTACTACATATGCCCGTGCTGCATATGTAGTACTAATAACATTCCTGCATTTCCCATAAATATGCTAAATTCCTCTTGATATGCAAATTCTTTTGTCAAGGCGCTCTTTCCCCCATTTCCAACCCAGCTTATATATGCTCCAAGCTCGTGTGCTGTTTCATTCAGACGCTGTCTCCCCGACAGACCTGGTTTTCACCTGAGGACGGCTGCTTGCGTTGTGGCCGAAACGTCGTGAGAATTATTTTATTATGTTTTATTTTTATTATTTTATTACTTCCCTTCTACGTGACTTTACCGAAAGAACCAAGAAGAGAGGATATCTATGAAAAGGTTTGCCAAACTGTGAATGGTTTGGAGCTGAACTGGGCTAAACTAGCCAGTGTGACAACTGATGGTGCTCCTAGCATGGTGGGGTCTAAGAAAGGAGTAATTGCTCGCATTAACCAAGAGATGGACAAACATAACCATTCTCATCCAATAGCCATACACTGCCTCATCCACCAACAAGCGATGTGTAGTAAATCACTGAAGTGGGGCTCGGTTATGAAATTTGTGGTATCTTGTGTTACCTTCATTAGAGCTCATGCACTAAACCACAGACAATTTCAGGCATTTCTGTCTGAGCTAAATGTTGACTATGAAGATGTTCTGTATCACACAGAAGTCCGTTGGATGAGTCGAGGGAGAGTTTTGAAACGTTTCTATGACTTACTTCCACAGATTACAGCTTTTCTGCTTAAAAAAAACAAAGAAGTACCAGAGCTCAATGATGCAGAATGGAAATGGCACCTTGCCTTTCTGACAGATGTAACAGAGCTACTCAACAGTTTCAATGTGCAACTTCAAGGAAAGGGGAAGCTCATCTGTGATATGCAATCACATGTCAAAGCATTTGAAGTAAAATTAGGCCTCCTCATCAAACAAGTGAAGGAGGAAAACTTCTGCCATCTCCCCACAACTCAAAATCTGTTAGCGGAAAAACCATTGGTTGCATTCCCAAACAAAAACGTGTGGATTCACTGGAAAAATTGCAAAAGGAGTTCCAATTTGGATTTAAAGAGCTTCATCTCCATGAACAGGACATACAGCTTTTCCGAAACCCATTTTCTATTGACATTGAAAATGTGGATACAATTTACCAAATGG
Organism: Lethenteron reissneri; assembly: GCF_015708825.2. NCBI lineage: Eukaryota > Metazoa > Chordata > Hyperoartia > Petromyzontiformes > Petromyzontidae > Lethenteron > Lethenteron reissneri. The sequence continues at coordinate 7,114,536 of NC_083780.1, forward strand.
AACTGGCTGAACTGCAGAATTGTGACTCTCTGAAAGACGCATTCAAGTCAAGCAGCCTTCATAATTTCTATGCATCTCTCCCCTCTGAGACATATCCTCATCTCAGGAACCATGCACTCAAAATGGCAACCATCTTTGGCAGTACTTATGTCTGTGAACATACTTTTTCCAGAATGAAACATTTGAAATCTCCAACCAGATCTAGACTAATGGATGCACACTTGCATCACTTGTTACGACTAGCAGTGACAAATATGGAACCGGACATTGACCATCTCATTAGCCAAAAGCAGGCCCATAGTTCCCATTGAAATACTGGCAAGTTTGTTGATTTAACTTTACGTGTTCTTCATTTTAAATATTGTATTTGTTCCCGTTTTGTTTCTTCACTTCAAAATAAGATATATGCAGTGTGCATAGGAATTTGTTCATAGTTTTTTTTTAACTATAGTCCGGCCCTCCAACGGTCTGAGGGACAGTGAACTGGCCCCCTGTTTAAAAAGTTTGAGGACCCCTGATCTACATCATTAGACCTCCTTTGCCAGTACCAAAATATAATAATAGGGTTTCTCCCCTTTTTTCTGGCAACAAAACCTTTTTACGAGGATTCATGTCTGCATTAACCACAATATTTGCAGTCAAAATGGAAACAACATTTGTTTTGTTTAGTTTTTACCAGGTAAGGCCCCACTGAACAGCTACGTAGTTTTTTTCAGAAGCGGCCTGGCCATCACGGATAATAGCTCAACGGATGTGGCTCATCATCATCATCGTCAACATCATCGCGTCGAAATTCGTAGCAGCCAAATACTCTAAACGCGTGATGTTTATTCTAAATGTGGAGGGAAAACCAGGAGAAAAATCCAGGCGACCACGGGAAGGGAAAACGAGAGAGAGAGACGCAAACTCCAAATATACAGGAGCAGGTGTCAGGGTCTGGATCGAACCCACGACCTCCTGTATACCAGGCGAGGTAGTTAACATCTCCGAGCCACCGTGATGATGATAATGAGAGAGCCAGAGACACGCAAACTCCAAATATACAGCAGCAGGCGTCAGGGTCGGGATCGAACCCACGACCTCCTGTACACCAGGCAAGGTAGTTAACATCTCCTAGCCACCACGGCGTCCTCTTGATCACGATGCACTTCTAAAGGCAATGCCGATGGGTCTTTTTGTTGTTGTCGCAGAATGCACAATAGAGCGAGCGCGTTTCTCACACGTTTCTCACACGTTTCTGGGCGTCGTTTAAATCTTCTAGGGGGGGGGGGGGGTGGTGGTGGTGGTGATGGGGACAAACGTTGCCAAAAAAAACTACCGCTATGCGTGCGGACCGCCGCTCGCTCCCGAGTGAATTGCGCGAGGGGACGACTATTTTTGTCCGCCGATGGAACGCCGCCGACCCCTCGGGTACCGAACGGTTCGCGTGAGTGCAGAGTGGGGAGAGAGAGAGCGGGAGAGGGGAGAGAGAGAGGAGAGAGAGGAGAAAGAGGAGAGAGAGAAAGAGGGGAGAGAGCGAGAGACTTTGACTTTTAAACAACTTTTATTGCCGCCAGCAGCAACAGCACTGGAGGCCATTCCGATATGAAATACACAAAGTCACCAGCAACACAAATAAACAAACGCTATAAATCCACGCGCTATGGCGCTAAATGCACCGCACACAACACGAAAGAAAAGCCACGTGGTGGTGGTGGTGGTGGTCATCGCGCACGCCACGGTGACGAGCGAGCGCTTCAGAAGGTGAACACCACGAGGGTGCCGTCCACGCTGCTACAGAGAGGGGCTTTTCCGGCTCCCCAGCGTTCGAAGAAGACGTGCACATCACCGGCATGTGTGTGGTACATGGCGTGCTCCAGCCGGAGCCGCGCCTTGAGCAGGCCCCTGAACACTGGAAGCACAGAGCAGCCGTCAGTGTCACCTTTCAGGATATTTTTTTCTCGTTCTGTACACCGCCAACTTCGCCTGAGCACAGGCGAAGTTGGCGAGGTCATGCCGCTTGCTAGCCAGGTAAAGCACCACCCCATATACGAAGCTGCTGTTGTAGAAGGGTACCCCCAGTTTCCTGAAGATGTTCAACCAAAAGGCGGAACTTTGGTTTGAGCCGCTGGCAGCGTAAGTACCAGTGGGGCAGATCCTCCCTGGCACCGCAGGAAATGCACAAGTCTGTTACCCCTGGCGAGATTCGGCTGAGCCACACGGCGATTGCAACGTGCAGTGTGCCAACCTCCACTGGAGGTCACCGCAGCGTTTGACTACAGGGGAGACTTGTACATTTGTTTCCACTGAGAGGCGGCCGCAACGAGGGGATAAAAAGTATAACCAGTAAAAACAAAGTTTTTCACTATAAATCCTTTATATGCGTGGCGGCTAGAGTCCTCTCGTCCTCTGGCTTGAGATGGCTGCCACCTATGGGTCAGATGATTGTCTGCCAGTATTAAGCAATTGGTAATTAAATATTTAATTTGTTTTCCCTGAACAGTGTAAAATTTTGGAAAAAAATTTCACGAACATTAATTGTCTCGCACAACGAGTCTGTGTGCAAAATGTCCGCTCGATTGGATCACGGAAAGTGAGTTAAAAAACGACCGAAAGATTTGCACGGTCGTAAGCAAGCAATCAAGCACGCAAGCACGCAAGCAAGCAAGCAAGCGAACTTAATATAAAGGATTTAAAAATGGTGATGTCCGGTAGGTTGGCCAGGTCCCGGGAATGCAGCGCCTTTACGCAGCACGTGTAGAGCGCTGTGTTCGGGGCACTCTTGAGGGGCACGTTCCTGCAGCCTCGGAGCTTCAGTAGCTTGCCGGAGTCGCTGGAGAGAGAGGGAGGAGAGAGCGAGACGGAGGTGCCGACGTTGACGAACGGTCACAAACGCGGGGTGGCATTTTTAAATCCTTTATATTAAGTTCGCTTGCGTGCTTGCGTGCTTGCGTGCTTGCTTAGGACCGTGTAAATCTTTCGGTCGTTTTTTTAACCCACTTCCCGTGATCCAATCGAGCTGACATTTTGCACACAGACTCGATGTGCGTGACAATTAATTTTCGTGAAAAATCTTTTCCAAAATGTTACACTGTTTAGGGGGAAATAATTAAATATTTAATTACCAATTGCTTAATGGTGGCAGACAATCATCTGACCCATAGGTGGCAACCATCTCAAGCCAGAGGACGAGAGGATTCTAGCCGCCCCGATGCCACGCATATAAAGGATTTATAGTGAAAAACTTTGTTTTTACGGGTTAATTTTTCTTCATTGAATCAGAATGTTTATTGCCGTGGGACATTGTTGTTGTTGCTAGTACTGTACAACAAAAAAATGACGGAAACATAACAATGGGTTTGTACCGCTTTTCCTGGCAATGTGACTGAGAGGGCGTTGAGACATTGGAACACCAAACAGGGTCGCTCTTGCAAGGCAGCGACTCTGCATTCACCACACTCCGTCTGCGTGTTTTGCCACAGCGGTGAGTGGCTAATGCAGACGTGATGTCTAACCCCGGGGGACCCGTGGTGGAACTGATGATGATGGTGGTGGTGATGGTGGTAGTGATGGGGCTAATGGTGATGATGGTCATGGTGGTAGTGATGGGGCTAATGGTGATGGTGGCGATGGTCATTGTGGTAGTGATGGGCTAATGGTGATGGTGGTGGTGATGGTGATGATGGTGGTAGTGATGGGGCTAATGGTGATGGTGGTGATGGTGGTAGTGATGGGGATAATGGTGATGATGGTGATGGTCATGGTGGTAGTGATGGGGCTAATGGTGATGATGGTGGTGGTGATGGTGGTAGTAATGGGGCTAATGGTGATGATGGTGGTGGTGATGGTGGTAGTGATGGGGCTAATGGTGATGGTGGTGATGGTCATGGTGGTAGTGATGGGGCTAATGATGATGATTTCGGTGGTGATGGTGGTAGTGATGGAGCTAATGGTGATGATGGTGGTGGTGATGGTGGTAGTGATGGGGCTAATGGTGATGATGGTGGTGGTGATGGTGGTAGTGATGGGGCTAATGGTGATGGTGGTGATGGTCATGGTGGTAGTGATGGGGCTAATGGTGATGATGGTGGTGGTGGGGCTAATGGTGATGGTGGGGATGATAGTGGTGATGATGGTGGTGATGACGATGGTGGTGGTTATCATGACAGTGATGACGATGATGGTGGTGGTGGTGGTGATGATGATGGTGGTGGTGATGATGGCAGTGATGACGATGATGGTGGTGGTGGTGGTGATGATGATGATGGCTATAGTGGTGATGATGATGTGATGCCGATGATGGTGGTGATGATGGTGGTGATGATGGCTGTAGTGGTGATGACGATGATGGTGGTGGTGGTGATGATGATGATGATGGCTATAGTGGTGATGATGACGGTGATGGTGGTGGTGATGATGGCTGTACTGGTAGTGGTGATGGTGGTGGTGATGATGGCTATAGTGGTGGTGATGACGGTGATGGTGGTGGTGATGATGGCTGTAGTGGTAGTGGTGATGGTGGTGGTGGTGATGATGATGGCTATAGTGGTGGTGATGACGGTGATGGTGGTGGTGATGATGGCTGTAGTGGTAGTGGTGATGGTGGTGATGATGATGGCTATAGTGGTGATGATGACGGTGATGGTGATGGTGATGATGGCTGTAGTGGTAGTGGTGATGACGATGATGGTGGTGATGACAATGATAGTGGTGATGATGACGGTGATGACGATGGTGGTGGTGGTGCAACCGCAGGAACCATGCTGGCGCGAGAGAGCATCATCCCGGAGGAGTTCCTCCTGGCGAGGCTGGCGGAGGAGTATGCGCGCCTGCCACGCTACAGCACGCGGCCACGGCGCGCCCGCTTCATCGAGAAGGTGCCCCGCTCTGTCGCTCGCTCGTTCGCTCATTCACTCTCATTCATTCACTCTCATTCATTCACTCTCATTGATTCACTCTCATTCATTCACTCTCATTCATTCACTCTCATTCATTCACTCTCATTGATTCACTCTCATTCATTCACTCTCATTGATTCACTCTCATTCATTCACTCTCATTCATTCACTCTCATTGATTCACTCTCATTGATTCACTCTCATTCATTCACTCTCATTCATTCACTCTCATTGATTCACTCTCATTGATTCACTCTCATTGATTCACTCTCATTGATTCACTCTCATTCATTCACTCTCATTCATTCGCTCGGTTCTGTCGCAGAGAAGGCGAGCGAGTCGATCATTCGCGTGGGCGATATTCCGTTCAATCATTCCCTTACAGGGAAGGTGCAGGGACTCCTCAACTTACGCGCATTCGACTTACGAACTTTCAGAGATATACGAACAAACCTTGCCCCATATTGTTGGTTCTTTCGGTAAAGTCACGTAGAAGGGAAATAATAAAATAATAACAATAAAACATTATAAGATATTTCCCTTCTACGTGACTTTACCGAAAGAACCAAGAATATGAATCCATGCAGTCATGAAAGCTTTAAATCGAAACCTTGTCCCGTATGTCCAGTTGCCTGTTCGGACCGAGAGTTGTAAGAACGTGCTGATGTAGAACCAGTGGCATCTACATCTACAGAACGCGAAAAACCAGTGGTATCTACATCTGCAGAACTTGAAGAACCAGTGGCATCTACATTTGCAGAACGTGAAAAACCAGTGGCATCTACATTTGCAGAACGTGAAAAACCAGTGGTATCTACATCTGCAGAACTTGAAGAACCAGTGGCATCTACATTTGCAGAACGTGAAGAACCAGTGGCATCTACATTTGCAGAACGTGAAAAACCAGTGGTATCTACATCTGCAGAACTTGAAGAACCAGTGGCATCTACATTTGCAGAACGTGAAGAACCAGTGGCATCTACATCTAAAGAACGTGAAGATAAAGATTCTGATTATTATTAATTCCCTAATAGAGAAGGTGTTTGGTTCAGTCATTCACTCAATACATTTCAGGGAAGGTACGTGAGTCATTCATTCGTACAGAAGATATTCCGTTAACTCATTCATTCCCTTACAGATAAGGTAGACCGTTCATTCATTAATTGAGTCGTCCATACCCTCGTAGAGGAGATGCACGCTTCGTTCATCCGCTCATTCGTTCCTTCGTAAGGGAAGGCGGCCGCGGGTGATGGCGTCCAGCGTTAAATCCGTTCGTGTGAAGCTTCGACCGTCGGTCAAATCAGCCGGCATTTCTTGTCCGTGCCAGTATCGCCCGCGACAAGGCGGTTACGGAATCAGAATATGTATTTATCCTGGGGGGAGGAATTCCGATGAGCTGTGAAGCCACGTCTCTACGACAGACACAGTGCAAAGCAAAACAAAAACCACGATAGGGGTGCAAAGTACAGGCGAGGGTAACGCAAATCACCCAAACACGCGACGAAAACACAAACCAGCGCGACCATCCCCGATCCTAGCAGGCGAAGCGCACAACGGGGGAAGGGGTCACGGAGCCACAGGGGATGACCGAGCAGGGCGCACGCGACGAATCGACGCCAAGCGGTGGATGTGAGTGAGATACGATGAACGAAAAAGTGTAGAGAGCTCTCACTTGGGAGAATCGTTTTTAGATTTTCACGGCGAGGACAGCGTCGTGACTCTTGGATGCGGGCCACCGGCTCGCGGTGATTGCGAGAGACGGCGGCGGTGGTGGCGGTTTTGTGGGGGGGGGTGGTGGTGGTGGGGGTGGTGGTGGGGGGGGGGGGGTGGTGGTGGGGGGGGAGACACCCTCATACAGCTGCGGATAGAGCGTGTCCGACGATGACCGCTGGGCACGGTCGCCCGTTCCGCCTCGGAGGGGTTGCGCCGCGCCCAGCCAATCGCACGCCCAGAAGACGTTCCGCCAAAGACGTTCCGCTTAAGACGTTCTGCTTAAGACGTTCCACTTAAGACGTTCCGCCAAAGACGTTCCACTTAAGATGTTCCACTTAAGACGTTCCGCCAAAGACGTTCCTCTCAAGACGTTCCACTCAAGACGTTCCACTTAAGACGTTCCACTTACGTCGTTCCACTTAAGTCGTTCCGCCAAAGACGTTCCACTCAAGACGTTCCGCTTAAGACGTTCCACTCAAGACGTTCCGCCAAAGACGTTCCACTTAAGACGTTCCATTTAAGACGTTCCATTCAAGACGTTCCACTTAAGACGTTCCGCCAAAGACGTTCCACTCAAGACGTTCCGCCAAAGACGTTCCACTCAAGACGTTCCGTGCGCGTCGACGATTGCGAGAGCCGACGTCGGCTGCATCCGAGCGCACCCCGACGATGACCGTTCGGCACGGTCACCCCCCTCCTGCCCCCCCCCCCGCTACCCCCCCCCTCCTGCCCCCCCCCCGCTACCCCCCCCCCTCCTGCCCCCCCCCTCCTGCCCCCCCCTCCTGCCCCCCCCCCGCTACCCCCCCCTCCTGCCCCCCCCCCCGCTACCCCCCCCCCCGCTACCCCCCCCTCCTGCCCCCCCCCCCGCTACCCCCCCCCCTCCTGCCCCCCCCCTCCTGCCCTCCTCCTGCCCCCCCCCCCTCCTGCCCCCCCCCGCCACCCCCAGAGCGGCGCTTGCAACGTGGCGCACAAGAACATCCGCGAGCAAGGGCGCTTCCTGCAGGACGTGTTCACCACGCTGGTGGACCTGCGCTGGCCCAACACGCTCATCGTCTTCAACATGGCCTTCCTCACCACGTGGTTCCTCTTCGCCATGCTCTGGTGGCTCATCGCGTTCGCGCACGGAGACCTCGCGGGCAGCCCCGCGCCGTGCGTCACCGACGTGCGCTCCTTCACCGCCGCATTCCTCTTCTCCATCGAGGTTCAGGCGAGTGGCAGCGGCAGTGGCGGCGGCGACGGTGGTGATGGTGGTGGGAGCGGCGGTGGTGGTGCTGGTGGCGGTGGTGGCGGCGACGGCGGTGGTGGTGGTGGCGGTGATGGTGGTGGCGGTGGTGGTGCTGGTGGCGGTGGCGGCGGTGGCGGCGACGGCGGTGGTGGTGGTTGCGGTGGTGGTGCTGGTGGCGGTGGTGGTGGTTGCGGTGGTGGTGGTGGCGGTGGTGGTGCTGGTGGCGGTGGTGGTGGTGGTGCTGGTGGCGGTGGTGGTGGCGGTGATGACGGTAGTGGCGGCGGCGACGGTGGTGATGGTGGTGATGGATGGTGATGGCAGCGGTGGTGGTGGTGCTGGTGGCGGTGGTGGTGGCGGTGATGACGGTAGTGGCGGCGGTGGTGGTGATGCTGGTGGCGGTGGTGGTGATGACGGTAGTGGTGCTGGTGATGGTGATGGGAGCGGTGGTGTTGGTGCTGGTGGCGGTGGTGGCGGTGGTGGTGATGACGGTAGTGGCGGCGGTGGTGGTGATGGTGATGGTGGTGGCGGTGGTGGTGGTGGCGGTGGTGATGATAGTGGTGGCGGTGGTGGTGATGACGGTAGTGGCGGCGGTGGTGGTGATGGTGATGGTGGTGGCGGTGGTGGTGGTGGCGGTGGTGATGATAGTGGTGGCGGTGGTGGTGATGACGGTAGTGGCGGCGGTGGTCGTGATGGTGATGGGAACGGCGGTGGTGGTGCTGGTGGCGGTGGTGGTGATGACGGTAGTGGCGGCGGTGGTGGTGATGACGGTAGTGGTGGCGGTGGTGATGGTGGTGGTGATGGTGATGGTGGTGCCGGTGGTAGTGGTGGTGGCGGTGGTGGCGGCGGTGGTGATGGGAGCGACGGTGGTGGTGCTGGTGGCAGTGGCGGTGGTGGCGGTGGTGGTGATGACGGTAGTGGCGGCGGTGGTGGTGATGGTGGTGGTGGTGGCGGCGGTGGTGGTGATGGTGGTGATGACGGCAGTGGTGGCGGTGGTGGTGGCGGTGGTGGAAGTGGTGATGGTGATGACGGCAGTGGTGGCGGTGGTGGTGGTCTCTAGCCTCTATCTTTTAAATCATTTAGATTGAAAACTCAATTCTATAAAACGGATTTTTGTGTGTTTTAGTGTTTGTTGTCCTTCCTCCGCACCTCCGATTCGCACGGTTGGCTACGTACGGCGCGAAAGAAGCTCAGCACACGTGCATCTGCTCACCACGTGGCATGAGTTGTTTTTAATTTCTTGGTGGCCCGTGAACATTTGTCGAGTGTTGGCAGCACCACCAAGGACAAAGGTGCCCTGCATAGCCTTGACAGGTTTATCTGTGGGTTAGATCGCTGCCCAACAAAGCCTACAACAGCCGGCAATGTTTCATCGAACTCACCAGGCTCACACGGCCTGCTTTAGGCTGCGTCATCCGAGATCTGGGTGACCACTGACACGTGGGGTCATGCGTTCAATGAATGGCAGAGCCAGGATTTACATGTCGGGGTGGGGGGCAACCCCTCCAGCAATGAAACATGATAGAGGAGTTGTTAGTAAGTGAGGACTTGTCCCTTCATGTTTATGCGGTGGCGAGGGTCGAATTCGAACCGCGTTGTGTGATCGGCATCACGCTCGCTGAAGGTGAATGCCTTCAGGGAAGTCGTGTGGCCTGTAGACGCAACTTGCACACAATTCTGTGAGCCACTTATAACTACTTTTCCGTTACTTATTGCCAATTATGGACTCAGACTATTGTCCTATCATCTCATAGAGTCCCTGGCAAGGAATAATATGCTACACAGTGGCAGTGGGGGTCGCAAAATGCCGATTTATTACTAATACTGGTAGGAACCTCCTGGTTACACCAGCCCACAGGGGATTATTGTGTCCGTCCGTCGTGTAGGGAGGGGCTGGGTGGGGAGAGAGGGGCTGGGTGGGGAGGGGAGGGTGGGGAGGGGTGGGGCTGGGTGGGAGGTGGGAGGGGTGGGGCTTGGTGGGGAGGGGCTGGTCACCCCGTGGTGCCCTTATAAAACTCAACGTTTAACCTACTCACGCCGGCTCGTGCCCGCCCGCACAGTCGGGCATATTTGCGGAATACACCACGCCGCCGTTGACCCTGGCCATTGCCCGAGCAACCCAACGTTCCTACCAGCTCCCTCCGCAGGAATGTGTTAAACCCCAATGATCCGATCGAAATTACCACCACCACCAACAACACCAACAACACCACCACCAACACCACCACCAGCACCACCACCACCAGCACCACCACCACCAGCACCACCACCACCACCAACACCACCACCAACATCACCACCAACACCACCACCACCAGCACCAACACCACCACCAGCACCAGCACCACCACCAACACCACCACCAGCACCACCACGCTGACGCCGCCGCCGCCGCCGCTGCCGCTGCAGGTGACCATCGGCTTCGGCGGGCGCATGATCACGGAGCAGTGCCCGTGCGCCATCTGCGCCCTCATCATGCAGAACATCGTGGGCCTGCTCACCAACGCCGTCATGCTGGGCTGCATCTTCATGAAGACGGCGCAGGCGCACCGGCGCGCCGAGACGCTCATCTTCAGCCGGCACGCCGTGGTGGCGCTGCGCGACAAGCGCCTCTGCTTCATGGTGCGCGTGGGAGACCTGCGCAAGAGCATGATCATCAGCGCCAGCGTGCGCATGCAGGTGGGCGGGGGGGGAGGCGGGGGGGGTAGGGGGTGTGACTGTGTGTAGCGGGGGGGGTGACAGTGTGTGTGTGTAGGGGGCGGGGGGGCGGTGTGTGTAGGGGGGTGTCAGTGTGTGTGTGTGTGTAGGGGGGCAGGGGGGGTGTCAGTGTGTGTGTGTAGGGGGGGGGTCAGTGTGTGTGTGTAGGGGGGGGTGACAGTGTGTGTAGGTGGGCAGGGGGGTGACTGTGTGTGTGTGTAGGGGGGCAGGGGGGGTGCCAGTGTGTGTGTGTAGGGGGGGGGGTGGCAGTGTGTGTGTGTAGGGGGGGGTGACAGTGTGTGTAGGGGGCAGGGGGGTGACTGTGTGTGTGTGTAGGGGGGCAGGGGGGTGTCAGTGTGTGTGTGTAGGGGGGGTGACAGTGTGTGTAGGGGGCAGGGGGGTGGCAGTGTGTGTGTGTAGGGGGGAGCGGTGGTGCAGCGGTTAGCACTACAATGTGCTACGAGCCCGGCGACACTGGTTCGATTCCCGCTCACGGCCAACACCGGTGACGATTATCTGAACCGGTCCCGGGCCTCCCCTAGGTCGACTCAGCCTAAAATGATTACCTGGTGCGGAGTGTAAAAACATCGCCAACTAGGGAGACAAAGGCGGTCGGGCGTGGTTGCTGGCCACCCACCCCCTCGTGTGCCGTGCCGGCCTTCATAGGTGCTGCTCGCTAACAGCACTTGCCCCTACAGTCTGTTAAGGCTACACGGGGGATCTTTATGCAGGGGGGCAGGGGGGTTGGGGGAGGCGCCAACGTCACCCAAATCTAAACGTGAGCGACAAGTGAAGAGGTCGTGAACCCTCTCTCCCCCCCGCCCCCGCCCCCCGCAGGTAATCTGCAAGACGACGACTTCGGAGGGCGAGGTGATCCCCATGCACCAGGTGGACATCCAGATGGACAACCCCGTGGGGGCCAACAGCATCTTCCTGGTGTCTCCGCTGATCGTGAGCCACACGGTGGACGCGCGCAGCCCCCTCTACTCGCTGGCGGCGGCCGAGCTGCCCGGCGCCGACGTGGAGGTGGTGGTGGTGCTGGAGGGCATCGTGGAGACGACAGGCATCACCACGCAGGCGCGCACCTCCTACCTGGCCGACGAGATCTTGTGGGGCCACCGATTCGAGAGCGTCGTCACGGAGGAGGACGGCCGATACTCCTGTCGACTACTCCAAGTTCGGCAACACCGTCAAGGTGCGCGTTGTTAGGTTTTTTTTTTTCTGTCGGTAAAGTCACGTAGGTAAAAATATTTAAATTAAAAATTAACCCGTAAAAGCAAAGTTTTTCACTATAAATCCTTTATATGCGTGTTCAATGGGCCACAACCCAGCCCACATTGGTCTTTGAAACGGGTGGCTAGAGTCCTCTCGTCCTCTGGCTTGAGATGGCTGCCACCTATGGGTCAGATGATTGTCTGCCACCATTAAGCAATTGGTACTTAAATATTTAATTATTTTTCCCCTAAACAGTGTAACATTTTGGAAAAATTGTTTCACGAAAATAAATTGTCACGCACAACGAGTCTGTGTGCAAAATGTCAGCTCGATTGGATCACGGGAAGTGGGTTAAAAAACGACCGAAAGATTTGCACGGTCGTAAGCAAACAAGCAAGCAAGTGAACTTAATATAAAGGATTTAATAAAAGTAAAATACAAATAAAATAAAAATCACGACGTTTCGGAAGCAACACAAGCCTCCGTCTTCAGGTGGAACAGTCACAGCCACGATAGCTTCCGAAACGTCGTGATTTTTATTTTATTTTACCTTTATTAATTAAAATTTTTAACCTACATGGTGACTTTACCGAAAAAACCTAAGAATATGAACCCTTGCAGTCACGAAAGCTTCAAATCTAGAACCGTCAAGGTGCGCCGGGCGGCTCACGGTTAAAGGGGGACGGCCATAAGTGACGTCACGCACCTGGGGGGGGGGGGGCGGGGTCAGACATTTGTGACGATGGGGGGGGGGGGGGTGAGAAATGTGACGTCACATCAAAATGCGCAACTTTAAATAAATATAGACAACACGTTCTACTTATCTTCTTGGTTCTTTCGGTAAAGTCACGTAGAAGGGAAGTAATAAAATAATAAAAATAAAACATACTTAATTAAATAGACTTTTTAATAAATGTTAGACTTTTTAATAAATGTTTCTCCTACAACATCAGAGTGCAGCGCCACATTAACTACGCACTACAATGACAATAGTTTAAAGCGATTTGAAGCATGTTTTATTTTATTGGGGGGGGGGGGGGCAGAGCTTTGTGACGTCATATTTGAGAGAGGGGGGGTCTGACTTTTTGTGACGTCGTGTGACGATGGGATGGGGGTGGGTCACAAATCGTCCAATCGTGACGTCATTTATGGACGGCCCCTAAAGGGTCGGAGGGCGGGGGGCACCACGTGAGATTCTAGGCTTGAGGTCAAGGGTGAGGTCAAGGGTGAAGTCAAGGGTGAGGTCAAGGATGAGGTCAAGGATGAGGTCGAGGATGAGGTCAAGGATGAGGTCAAGGATTTGAACTCAGGGTGAGGTCAAGGTTAGCTCAAGGTGAGCTCAAGGGGTTAACCTCAAGGATGAGTTTAAGGGTCAGCTCATGGGTGAACTCGAGGTGAGTTCAAGGGGTTGAGCTCAAGGGTGAACGCAAGCCCAAGGTTTGACGGAGGTGATCTCAAGGTCAACCTCGAGGTTGGCTCACCTTCCCTACCCCACTCCACCCCCTCTACCCCCCGTCCCACCACCACCACTGTACCTCCTCCCCACCGTATTCTTAGATTTTTTCGGTAAAGTCACAGGTAGGTAAAACATTAAAATTATTAAAAGTAAAAAAAAATCACGACGTTTCGGAGGCAACACAAGCTTCCATCTTCAGGTGGAACCGTCACAGCCACGACAGCTGTATCAAGTAATTGAGAGATTGCAGGAGCTACCACTCCGTTTATATAATGGTTGGAGAGGGGGGGGGGTAAGCGGCAAGTACAGCACACTTTTTATTCATATGGTAAGGTGAGGCTTAAGAGGGTGAGCCTTTGTTATGGAGAGTCCTCCCCACCGCTTCCCTCCATCGGGATTGTTGATGGATGTTTCCCAGGCTGGGCACCACGGCCAATGTCCTGGGGAAGCAGCATCGGTCCGCGCTGGGCTTGCGGTGTCAGTAGACAAAGCAGTCGAGGGCGTTTAGTTTGTTGTCCTTCCCCCCCCCCCATCCCCCGCATCATCATATTAGCTGCGGTTGGCTACGTACGGTGCGAAAGAAGTTCAGCAAACGTACACGGAGAAAGCAAATCCATTCTTGACTCGCGGCTACCAATCGTGACGATGCACGGCGGATGAATTGTTAAGTGCCCCCGTTTATCCTCGTGTTCATTATCCCCGTGTAAACAGTCCAACGTGCACACATAAGAGAGAGAGAGAGAGGAGGGAGTTCGTGTGATTTGGCTACAGTGGGCTCGCCACGCGGGTCCACAGTCTGGGTTGAGTGGCCACAGTCGCACCGCCGCCCGTGGCTCGAGTCTTCAGATCGTCTCGGTCACGCCGCCGCACACCGGCGAAACGAACTGCTCGCGGCACGTCAGGTCCCAAGAGCCGCGAAACGTTGAAACAAAAAACTAAAAAACACAAAAAACACAAAACACACATCCCCCGCTCCACCTGCCGCGCGTTTCGCCCCCAAAAAGGTGCCGACGCCGCGCTGCAGCGCCCGCGACCTCGACCGCGCGCGCCACCCCGAAGCCTTCGGCCCTCCCCAGGCGGGACCCCCCCTCCTGCAGCTCGCCTGCCGCCACGGGGCCGACGAGCCGTTGCCGCGCGCCGAACCCGCCTCCTCCTCCAACTCGTCCATGTCTCCGCTGCGGCGCCGGAAGAACCACCGCTCCGGCTGGGGCGGCAGCGGAGACAGCTTCGGTGGCGGCGGCGGCGGCGGCGGTGGCGGTGGTGGTGGCAGTGGCGGTGGCAGGCACCGTCTGTCCGTGCGGTTCGGGCGGCCCCGGTCGGCAAGCGAGCGCTCCGACGGCGCGCGGGAGGGAAGGCCCAGGCCCGCGTCGCTGCACCTCGCCTCCGCCTGAGCCTCCGGCGTCGGCGAAGAGTCGAGACGCTCGGTTCTTCGGCGGGTGGCGGCAGTGGTGGTGGCGGTGGTGGTGATGTTGGTGGCGATGGTGGTGGCGGTGGTGGTGATGGTGCTGGTGGTGGTGATGGTGGTGGTGGCGGCGGTGGTGATGGTGGTGGCGGCGGTGGTGATGGTGATGGTGGTGGCGGTGGTGATGGTGGCGGTGGTGATAGCGGTGGTGGTCACGGTTAGCGCGTTGTGCAACGAACCCGGCGACCCGGGTTCAATTTCCGCTCACGGCCAACACCACCGGTGACGAGGCCTCCTCTAGGTCGACTCAGCCTCGAATGAGTACCTGGTGCGGTGTGTAAACATCGCCACTGGGGAGACAAAGGCGGTCGGCCGTGGTGCTGGCCACCCACCCCCTCGTGTACCGTTCCGGCCATTATAGGTGCTCGCTAACAGCACTTGCCCCAACAGTCTGTTAAAGCTACACGGGGGATCTTTGTCTTGTCTTTTGGTGATGGTGTTGGTGTTGGCTGTCGTGGTGGTGATAACCATGTTATGTAGGCTGATGATCTGGTGATTGCTGCTTACCTGGAGTGTGCCACCATCAGCCCCACCAAAACTAAGCATCAAGGTATTTTCTGCCACCAAACACTCCACCCCCTCAGCTCCTCTTTCGTGAGGGGGCAGTTGTGGAGAGAGTTGAGTTTCCAATACCTGGGCAGTGTGCTTATGACTAGCTCTGGTTTGACAGCAGAGGTCTCATTCCGAATCAGTCGGGCGGCATTATCTTTTCATCGACCGCGTGATGCTGTGTGGAAGCTACCTGGTCTGTCGCTCTGCACGAAGCTTCGGGTCTTCTTGGCCATGTTCATGCCCTCCCTTCTCTATGCTTGTGAAACGTGGACCCCTCTAATGGAACATCTGCGCCGGTTAGAAACATCAAGGCCGGTTTGCCTACGATCCATCCTGGGTTTAACCAGGCTGGATTGTGTGAGGAGCTCACAAATCCTTGAAAGATCTGGACACATTCCCATCAGTGAGCTCCTCCGGCAGGCGAGGCTGCGTTAGCTGGGTCATGTAGCCCGCATGCCCAGCCACCCCATGACTAAACAGCTTCTGTTTGTCTGCATAGAGAGGGCTAAATGGACACGACACGGGCTGGAGAAGAGATGAACTAATGCAGTACGGGAGGATGTGGAGCTCAGTGGACTTGCCGATGATTGGTACCAGCGGTGTCAAGATCGGCCTCTATGGAGGAGGCTCGTGAAGGACGCTGCTAAGCATTTGGAGGCAGTCTCCCTCCAGCAGCAACAGAGGGCAGAGGAGCGACGCTCACAACAACGAGCGGAGCGCCGGGCGGCTAAAATACAGCAACTTGGCACAGTCGTGGATACAGCTGGTGCATCTGCCAGTCACCTCAGTCAGCCAACCCATGGCACCTGTGTTTGTCCCGAGACCTCCTGTCAGCGAGCCTTCGACACTTCACGTGGCCTCAATGTGCACCTGGCCTGGCACAGGCACCGTGGTGATGGTAGTGGTGGTGGTGGTAGTGGTGGTGTCAGCGATTCGAACATTCCACAGTAACCTACTGTCTGTCTGCAGGGGGCTCACAATGTATGTAACACGTACGTATGTTTAACTTCTTTCGCACCATACGTATCCAACCGTGCTAATCGCGAGAGTCCATCGCTGCGTCGATGATCGCCTAGACACACGATGGGTCGTCCTGAGATTGGCGGATTAGTTCGTAGGCCGCCTTGCAACGTTCGTGTTGCAGGGGTCAGGGTCGGGATCGAACCCACGACCTCCTGTACACCAGGCGAGGCAGTTAACATCTCCTAGCCACCGTGATGATGATGAGAGAGACACGCAAACTCTAATTATACAGCAGCAGGCGTCAGGATCGGGATCGAACCCACGACCTCCTGTACACCAGGCGAGGTAGTTAACATCTCCTAGCCACCGTGATGATGAGAGAGACACGCAAACTCTAATTATACAGCAGAAAGGGTCAGGATCGGGATCGAACCCACGACCTCCTGTACACCAGACGAGGCAGTTAACATCTCCGAGCCACCGTGATGATGATGAGAGAGACACGCAAACTCCAATTATACAGCAGCAGGCGTCAGGGTCGGGATCGAACCCACGAACTCCTGTAGACCAGGCGAGGCAGTTAACATCTCCTAGCCACCGTGATGATGATGACAGAGAGACTCAAACTCCAAATATACAGCAGCAGGCGTCAGGGTCGGGATCAAACCCACGACCTCCTGTACACCAGGCAAGGTAGTTAACATCTCCGAGCCACCGTGATGATGAGATAGAGAGAGACACGCAAACTCCAAATATACAGCAGCAAGGGTCAGGATCGGGATCGAACCCACGACCTCTTGTAGACGAGGCGAGGTAGTTAACATCTCTAGCCACCGTGGCGCCTTTTAAGGAAGGGGCGACGTTTCGGGCGACGGCCCTTCGCAGGCGCGTGAAGTCGGGCCGTTTTCAGAACCTTCCGCTTAACGAACGAGCAGTGTTTCAGTGGGTCAATGTGTTGAGTCTCAGCTGAATGCAGATCGCCCAGACCAGGTGATGCTGCTGCTACTGCGGACACACCGAGACAAAGGCTTACGACTGATATTTTCATCGTCCGTTTGCACAGCAGCGGACGGTCATTCATACGACATAGTTGAAAGGCAAACAAAAATGCGTAGCAGTATTTTTTATATATATGCAAAGTAAAATGTATAAATGCTTTTGAAGAACAAAGTTTATATTTATAGAACGTTTGCTGTTTAGAACGTGTTTTTTTTTTAAACAACGATTACAAGTGTATTCTGCAAAGCCGGGGAGGTAATTAAGCGTAAATAAAATATTGCGTGATAACGAGAACACGGTGTCGTCATTGTAGCCAACGCGGTTGCCGGAACCAGACACTTGGTGGCACAGAGGAGGTCGCGGGTTCGATCCCGACCCTGACGCCCGCTGCTGATTTGGAACTTGCAGAAGCGACCTGGCCACAAATGATAGCCCAACGGGGTGGATCATCACGTGCAAGTTCACTGCAGCCGTATACTCTGAACGCGTGGGGTTGATTCTAAATGTGGAGGGGTAAACCCCACGCGACCAAGGGGAGAGAGAGACACGCAAACTTCAAATATACAGCAACAGGCGTCAGGGACGGGATCGAACCCACGACCTCCTGTACACCAGGCGAGGTAGTCAACATCCCCTAGCCACCGTGATGATGAGAGAGACGCAAACTCCAAATATACAGCAGCAGGCATCGTCAGGGTCGGGATCGAACCCACGACCTCCTGTACACCAGGCGAGGGAGTTAACATCTCCTAGACGCGACTGGGTTGAGGGGGGGGGGTAGATGAAGGGGGGGGCTGGGTTCAGGGTGGGGGGCTAGGTTAAGGGGGGGGCTAGGTTGAGGGGGGGGCTGGGTTAAGGGGGGAGGGGCTGGGTTAAGGGGGGGTTAGGTTGAGGGGGGGCTAGGTTGAGGGGGGGGGGCTAGGTTGAGGGGGGGGTAGATGATGATGGGGGGGGGGCTGGGTTAAGGGGGGAGGGGCTGGGTTAAGGGGGGGGTTAGGTTGAAGGGGGGGGGCTAGGTTGAGAAGGGGGCTGGGTTGAGGGGGGGGCTGGGTTAAGGGGGGGTTAGGTTGAAGGGGGGGGGTAGATGATGGGGGGGGGGGGGGGCTGCTGGTGTGTGCGTATGAGACGTGGGGGAGCTGCTGCTGCATCCGCGTAGGGAGTTGCCGCGCGCGTCCGTTCACACGCCCACGGGTTTCCTGCGGGACCCCGTGGGGGGTGGGGGGGCGGGGGGGACGGGGGTGTGGGGGCACGGGGGGGTGGGGGGATGGGGTGGGGACTGGGGGTGGGGGGGATGTGGGGGCGGGGGGGACGGGGGGTGGGGGCACGGGGGGTGGGGGGATGGGGTGGGGACTGGGGGTGGGGGGGATGTGGGGGCGGGGGGGACGGGGGGTGGGGGCACGGGGGGGTGGGGGGATGGGGTGGGGACTGGGGGGTGGGGGGGATGTGGGGGTGGGGGGACGGGGGGGTGGGGGGGACGGGGGGTGGGGGCACGGGGGGGGTGGGGGGATGGGGTGGGGGTGGGGGGGGACGGGGGGGTGGGGGCACGGGGGGGTGGGGGGATGGGGTGGGGACGGGGGGTGGGGGGATGGGGTGGGGACTGGGGTGGGGGGGACGGGGTGGTGGGGGCACGGGGGGGTGGGGGGATGGGGTGGGGACTTGGGGGGGGGGTGGATGGGGGGGCGGGGGGTGGGGGGGACGGGGGGAATGGGGGTGGGGGGATAGGGGGGTGGGGGTGGGTGGGACGGGGGGATGGGGGTGGGGGGGTGTGGGGGTGGGGGGACGGAGGGGTGGGGTGGGACGGGGGGGTGGGGGGATGGGGGTGGGGTGGGACGGGGGGGGGGGGATGGGGGGTGGGGGCTGTGCACCGGGGCGGTGTCGTCACGAGTTGGCTGCGCGCCGGACTGTTGATGCGAGGAGCGGTGGCGCGATGGTTAGCGCGCTGCGCCTCCGGTTGGCTGCGTGCGGTGCGAAAGAAGTTTAACGCCGGGGCTGTGAGCTGTGAGCTACCTCCCCCGTTGTATATTTGGTAGTATACGGACATAGATACAGATATACCACATCAGGGACCGTCCATAAATGACGTCACGCAGCTAGAGGGTGTGGGGGGGGGGTCAGACATTTGTGACGATGTGTGACGAGGGGGGGGGGGGGGTTGAGAAATGTGACGTCACATCAAAATGCGCAACTTTAAATAAATATAGACAACACGTTCTACTTAATTCAATAGACTTTTTAATAAATGTGTTCTCCTACAACATCAGAGTGCAGCGTCACATTAAATACGCACTACAATGACAATAGTTTAAAGCGATTTGAAGCGTGTTTTATTTTAGGGGGGGGGGCAGAGCTTTGTGACGTCATATTTGAGGGGGGGTCTGACTTTTTGTGACGCCGTGTGACGAAATCGTCCAAAATCGCGTGACGTCATTTATGGACGGCCCATAAGATCGCTGTGCAATTGGAGACACGGGGCAGAGTTGTGGTTGGAGGGAGGAGGCGGTTAGGTGATGGAGGGGGGGGGGGGGGTGAGGTGATGGGGGGGGGGGGTTAGGTGATGGGGGGTGGGGGGGTGAGGTGATGGGGGTGGGAGGGTTAGGTGATGGGGGGTTAGGTGATGGAGGGGGTAGGAGGGAAGGGGGTAGGGGTAATGGGAGCTCCATGTCCACTGGGCACATTCCCATTTCAATAAATGGCTCGGCTCCTCAGCTCACCTGGAAGTAGTTGCTGTTGTGGGGGATGTCTTCACCCCCCCTCCCAGTGACCCCCCTCGCCTGTGACCCCCCTCCCCAGTGACCCCCCCTCCCCAGTGACCCCCCCTCCCCAGTGACCCCCCCTCGCCTGTGACCTCCGACCCACCGTAGACACAACAGACAAAGCTCCCCCGCACAGCCTTCACCAGGCTGTCGGGGCAAGTGCCGCTAGCGAGCACCCCACACACGGGCAATGACACACAACAGACAAAGATCCCCCGTGTAGCCTTGACAAACTGTGGGGGCAAGTGCTGTTAGCGAGCACCTATGCAGGCCGGCACGACACACGAGGGGGTGGGTGGCCAGCACCATGCCCGGGTAATCATTTTAGGCTGAGTCGACCTAGGGGAGGCCCGGGACCGATTCAGATCATAATCGTCACCGGTGTTGGCCATGAGCGGGAATCAAACCCAGGTTAATAACGCAGCGTAGCGCTAACCGCGACACCACCGCACTGACACACACACTGACACACACACAGACCCGCACACTGACACACACACAGACCCGCACACTGACACGCACACTGACACACCGACACGCACACTGACACACACACAGACACGCACACTGACACACAGACACGCACACTGACACAAACACTGACACACACACTGACACACACTCGCACACTGACACACACAGACACACACACAGACACACACCCGCACACTGACACACGCACACAGACACAGACGGAGGAGGGACTGTCATTGTTTCTCTGCTGTGTGTCACTGACACAGCAGACTTCACCGTCGTGCCGCCAGCGACGACAGGGCAAGACGAGATTAGGGACACGATGAGACGGAGAGGAACGCGACACCACTTGGGTCTCAAGCGGCTTGATAATTAACGTTCTACTCCAACAACTATGAAACTAGATAAATATTAAATTTTTATTTAAAGCTTTCGTGACTGCAGGGATTCATATTCTTGGTTCTTTCGGTAAAGTCACGTAGAAGGGAAATAATAAAATAATAAAATATAAAACAATAAAAATTATCACGACGTTTCGACTGCAACACAAGCAATCATCGTCAGGTGTGAAATCCACAGCAGGAATTTTTGAAAAAAGATAGGTTCAAAGAAAATAACACTTTTATCAAATATTTCTTGCTGTGGATTTCACACCTGATGATGATTGCTTGTGTTGCAGTCGAAACGTCGTGATGATTTTAATTGTTTTATATTTTTATTATTTTATTATTTCCCTTCTACGTGACTTTACCGAAAGAACCAAGAATATAGGTAAACATTGTTTTATTTTAACAGGTAAGGGGCCCACTGAGCGATATCGCTCTCTTTCAGAAGTGACCTGGCGATTACAAATGATAGCTGAACGGAGCGGCTTATCACGCGGAAATGTGTAGCATGCCGACAAACGCTCGAAAACGCGTGGTGATGTTGATTCTAAATGTGGAGAGGGGAGAAAAACTGGAGGATCCGGAGAAAAATCCACGCGACCACGGAGGAGAGAGACACCGCGACGTCCACGTTTAGAAACGTGCGTTTTGAGGATTTGGTTGCAATAAACTTTGCACGTGGCAAGCCACTCCGTTGGGCTATCATTTGTGGCCGGGTCGCTTCTGCAAGTTCCAATATACGGCAGGCGTCAGGGTCGGGATCGAACCCACGACCTCCTGTACACCAGGCGAGGTAGTCAACATCTCCTCGCCACCGTGGTGATGATAGAGAAAGAGAGAGCCACGCAAACTTCAAACATGCAGCAGGCGTCGTCAGGGTCGGGATCGAACCCACGAACCTCCTGTACACCAGGCGAGGTAGTTAACATCTCCTAGCCACCGTGGCGCCCCTTTTTCATCGCTCCATCTCCGCGGTGGAAGTCCCGGGACGTGGTTCCAGCCACCCCCCCCCGACCCAGGTCGTGTGCCACGGTGCCGGCCTTCACAGGCGCTACTCGCTAACAGCACTTGCCCCAACACTCTGCGAAGGCTATACGGGGGATCTTTGTCTTTGTACGGAGCAGTGGTTCGCTCAGAGCACCGCAGTGGCTATGTCCCAAGTTCACACCCGGTTACGGGTGACGTTACTGGCACAGCGGTATCTGAATATGTTTCATGTAAAGAGTCACAGATTGTGAAAAAAATACAAGAATGAGGTTTTACCCTGCCTGGCAATAAAACAGGAGTTGTGTTAAGATGTTCAAACGCCAAAGAGAAACTTTAGCAAGGACTCAAGTACTACATTAACCACAAATAAACACGCTCTGGCAATATATTATGGCATTGTCTTTGAAACTGATTGGTCTACACCAGAGACAGCTTTCTGTAGAGCCCAGTCTCACGATCAGTGTTAGACCACAAAGCACTAAAAGTCGAACAGTACAAGCTCGGGGTAGAGCAGCTACACAATGGGACCTCTTCTGCCAGTATCAAAGTGTGACAAAATAAGAATAGGCTTTTACCCTGTCTGACAACAAAACACTTGTGTTAATTCTACATTTTAAGCTTTCGTGACTGCAAGGATTCATACTCTTAGGTTTTTTTTCGGTAAAGTCACGTAGGTAAGAAAAATAATTTAATTATTTAAAATAATAGAAATAAAATAATGAATCACGACGGCTTGTGTTAAGATCTTCTTGGTTCTTTCGGTAAAGTCACGTAGAAGGGAAGTAATAAAATAATAAAAATAAAACATAATAAAATAATTCTCACGACGTTTCGAAGAATTCTTCACCTGAGGACGGCTGCTTGCGTTGTGGCCGAAACGTCGTGAGAATTATTTTATTATGTTTTATTTTTATTATTTTATTACTTCCCTTCTACGTGACTTTACCGAAAGAACCAAGAAGATGAATCCTTGCAGTCACGAAAGCTTAAAATCTAGACTTGTGTTAAGATGTTCAGTCGCAGAGTGTGGATCGGCACTGACCACTCCCAGGTGGACGTGTTTGCGAGGATGTGACGGAGAAGACGACGAAGAGAAGGTGGTGGTGTGATGGTGATGGTGGAAGAGGATGGGGGTGGGTGGGGGGAGATTGTAGGGGTCAGGGCCCAGCAGTGTCCTGTTTCCGTTGTTGTCCTGCGCTCCACTCCAAACACAGAGCGAGCGCTGGGCGAGAGAGAGTCGGCCGCGCGGTACGGGCGAGGCACCAACACTCCGTTAGCGGGGGCTCCCTCCCTCGCTCCATCCCTCCCCTGCTCCATCCCTCACCCCATCCCTCCCCAGCTCCCTCCCTCCCTCGTCCCATCCCTCTCTTTTTTTTACGAGCAAATGAAACAAGAAGATGCTCGGTGTAGTCGGCACTTTGGTTCGTTCATCATTTAGTTTTTTTGTTTTTTTCAATGCTTTGCTTTATGTGCCCCCCCCCCCCTTTTTTTAATGAAAGATTTTACAAAAGATTTCAAGCTCTGCTCTCCTTCTTACCATTTCCTCTCTCTCTCTCTTTATCCCCCCCCCCCTCTCTACCCCCTCTCTTCCTACTCTATGTCTATGATCCCCCTGTTTTCTATGTAACATATTTGTCCCATCCCTCCCTCGTCCCATCCCTCCCTCGCTCCATCCCCCACCCAATCCCTCTTTCGCTCCATCCCTCCCCAGCTCCCTCCATCCCTCGTCCCATCCCTCGCTCGTCCCATCCCTCTCCCCCCTTCTCCTTCCTAAATATCTTGGGCCCATCAACATTGGAGACCATCGCGGATTTAGAATTCCCGCCGGAGGCAGCGGCGCACTTCTGTAACACGCCAAAATCATCCTGGCGAGGGGTTGTGGATGAAACAATAGAAAATCCGATAATTGTTTTTTTGCCATTCTATCTGGCAACAAAACTGACACATTTTTTTTACAAGGAGTCATGTTTGCATAGACCACAATACCTGCAGCCATAATGCAAACTCTTTGAGTTGTGCACCTTTTGGCGTCATCTGGTCCAACCCATGTGAGACTAGGCTCTAAGAAAGCTGTCTCGGGTGTGGACCAATCAACTTCAAGGACAATGCATATATTATCAGAGTTATGTTTTTTGTTTGCATTATGACTGCAGGTATTGTGGTCAATGCAAACATGACTCTTTTGAGGGGTTGGGGGGGGTCTGACGTTTTTGTGACGCCGTGTGACGAGGGGGGGGGGTCAAAAATCGTCCAAAATCGCGTGACGTCATTTATGGACGGCCCCTATCCTGTACGGTCGACAGGTCAGGATTAAACGGAGCTCAAAAAGTTCCCGCGAGCTGTCAGCGGTGACTCCGGAACACAGGGGGACGTGTTTATGCTCTCCGGGAACGGAATCCGCTGACGAGGGTGCCTATATATATGTGTGTGTGAGCGGCGTATATTCGAGTTAACAATGACATGCGTTACCATGCCCGGTCCCGTGGGCGGGGAGGTAAAAAATTAACCCGTAAAAACAAAGTTTTTCACTATAAATCCTTTATATGCGTGGCATCGGTTTTATTTTATTATTCATTTCTGTTTTTTCTTGAGTAAGAGTTTCATTTTGATCACATTAGTATTTTAAATAAAATATGACTTTTTTTTCTTTCTAAAAAGTGGAAAATTTTGGAATTTTTTTTCACGAAAATAAATTGTCACGCACAACGAGTCTGTGTGCAAAATGTCAGCTCGATGGGATCACGGGAAGTGGGTTAAAAAACGACCGAAATATTTGCACGGTCGTAAGCGCGCAAGCAAGCAAGCAAGTGAACTTAATATAAAGGATTTAAAAATAAAGTGTGACTCCTGACTGTCGATGCCTGAGATTGCATTGCGAGGAAGTCGTCGTCGAGATGCACAAACAAACGCCGAGCCAAGGATTGGTTGCTGGACCCCACCCCCCCCGACCAGTGCTGGATGAAGCTAGAACGGGGCCTGCGGCATGTGTTATAAAGGGGCCCTAAATAAAATAAAAAACACGTAAATATTAAGACACTAATTTTTTTACTTGCATAGTAAAGTAGTAATTGTATTTTTAATTTGCTATACAGCCAGATGATACGACAAATCGCTAACCTTGAACACCCAGTCGTTCATAAAAGTTGAAGGTGGTATAGTACTAGAGCAAGTACAGAATCACTGAATTGGAATTGATAGCTTGGAAGCATTTAGCGTGGGGCCCTTGAAAGTGCTGGGCCGGTAGCTACTACACACATGTAGCTACTACACGTGTAGCTACTACACGTGTAGTAGTAGTAGCTACTACACGTGTAGCTACTACACGTGTAGCTACTACACGTGCAGCTACTACACGTGTAGCTACTACACATGTAGTAGTAGTAGCTACTACACGTGCAGCTACTACACGTGCAGCTACTACACGTGCAGCTACTACACGTGTAGCTACTACACATGTAGTAGTAGTAGCTACTACACGTGCAGCTACTACACGTGCAGCTACTACACGTGCAGCTTACTACACGTGCAGCTACTACACGTGTAGCTACTACACATGTAGTAGTAGTAGCTACTACACGTGCAGCTACTACACGCGCAGCTACTACACGTGTAGCTTACTACACGTGTTAGCTACTACACATGTAGTAGTAGTAGTAGCTACTACACTGTAGTAGCAGCTACTACACGTGCAGCTACTACACGTGCAGCTACTACACGTGTAGCTACTACACACATGTAGCTACTACACATGTAGCTACTACTACATGTAGCTACTACACATGTAGCCACTACATATGTAGCTACTTTTGCTACGAGAATAATCCGGCACTGCCCCCGGCTCCTTCGCAGGAGGAGGAGGTAAGAAGCCCGCGGACTTTTTGGTGTGGAACTCACAGCAGGAGAGAGAGACATCGTTTCCAGGAATTGATTCACAGGATCTCGGTTGTGGTGGGGTGGGCGAAGGGTTGTTCTTGACGCATCGTCGCGGGAAATGTTTGCAAGTTCAAATCCCGGTCAGGGTTCCACGCAGCCCGTCATGCAGCCATAGGCGGAGTCTGACTTCTATGTTTGGGTGGCAGGGCGCAGGGGGTTTGGTGTAGGGGGCCGTCCATAAATGACGTCACGCACTTGGGGGAGAGGGGGTCAGACATTTGTGACGATGTGTGACGAGAGGGGGGGATTGAGAAATGTGAGGTCACATAAAAATGCGCAACTTTAAACAAATATAGACAACACATTCTCCTTAATTAAATAGACTTTTTAATAAATGTTGTCTCCGACAACATCAAAGTGTAGCGTCACATTAAATACGCACTACAATGACAATAGTTTAAAGCGATTTGAAGCATGTTTTATTTTCAAAATGGAAATATGGTCTGGGGGGGGGGGGGCAGAGCTTTGTGACGTCATATTTGAGGAGGGGGGTCTGACTTTTTGTGACGCCGTGTGACGATTGGGGAGGGGGGGGCAAAAATCGTCCAAAAATCGCGTGACGTCATTTATGGACGGCCCCTAGGTGGTGGCCAGGACAGGTTCAGATGTCACGCTATACTTACGCCCGTCGTGGCCGGGAATTGAACTCGTGTCACCACCGGGTTTGTAGCATGGCGTGCTAACCCTACTCAAAATAATTTCTTCCAAGGCGGAAAAGTTGGGAATGTTTCCCGCCGTGGTACATTGTTTGGAAGTCCTCGTTTTAGCAGTGGGTTGACAAAGGCCTATCGAGTGGAACGGAAAACACGAAATAATTGTTAACAAACATTATGGCGTTATCTCCTAGGGTCACTTCATCAATAAAAAAAGAAGTTAGCTACCGAAAAAGCAAAGATCGCCACCGCCTAAAATGGTGGGCATCTTTAATAAGTATAACCCGTGAAAACAAAGTTTTTCACTATAAATCCTTTATATGCGTGGCAGCGAACTTAATATAAAGGATTTAAAATTATATTCGCCTGTGGAGGACGCGGGGAACGATCCCACGACCTTTGGCATGGGAAGCGAGGGCGCTACCAACTGCGCTACTCCGCCACGGCCTGTGGAGGGGTTACGCTCTGGGCTCTTATACTGTGACGTTCAGCCAAAGCCAAGAATGAGTTCTATTTGAATAAATGTAAAATAATTTTTTTTTGCCTAAAAAGTGTAAAATTTTGGGAATTTTTTTTCACGAACATTAATTGTCTGGCACAACGAGTCTGTGTGGAAAATGTCAGCTCGATTGGATCACGGGAAGTGGGTTAAAAAACGAGCGAAAGATTTGCACGGTCGTAAGCAAGCAAGCACGCAAGCAAGCAAGCACGCAAGCAAGCAAGCAAGCGAACTTAATATAAAGGATTTTAAAAAAAGACAACGGCGGCAATTTTTTGTAATTTATAGGTGCCTAACGTTAATTTGTGAAAAGTTACACCATCGTGAATCTCTAACATGGTTGTATTGCAATGTAAACACGATCGCGGTCATCCTCGCCGCGGCGGCTTTTGGCTAGTGGTCGGCGATGGCTCAGCCATCGATCGAGGGTCGAATTCGAACCGCGTTGTGTGATCGGCATCGCGCTCGCTGAAGGTGAATGCCTTCAGGGAAGTCGTGTCCTGTAGACGCAACTTGCACACAATTCTGTGAGTCACTTATAACCGCTTTTCCATTACTTATTGCCAATTATGGACTATTGTCCTATCATCTCATAGAGTCCCTGGCACGGAATAATATGCTACACAGCGGCAGTGGGGGTCGCAAAATGCCGATTTATTACTAATAAACCCCAACGATCCGATAGAAATTAGGGATTTCGATCGGATCACGTTGCCATCCCCCAATGCCAGTGATCACCACCACCATCGCCACCACCATCGCCACCACCATCGCCACCACCATCACCGCCGCCGCCAACGCCGGAACCACCCGGCTAAATGTTCCCGGATTTCACGGGGCAAGCACGCACGTTGGCTCGGGGCTATTGTTAATGTCACGGGGCTGTCATGGCTGGGCTTTGTCCACGTGCAATCCATCACGCAATTCTTCCCCGGCAATCCCCGCTATTGTGTTAGAACGCCTCCCTGTGGCTGGGCTAGCTTGCACTGCAGCCATAGACTCTCTAAGCGCCGTACGGCAAAGTCCTCGCTTAACGCGTTAAACAAACGCAACGCGTTATCGGTGCAACGCGGTTCATGCATTCGGGTGGACGACGAACTACTTACTCAGGGAAGTAGTCCGCGGAAGGATACGGTAACGCGTCGTGCACTTTGCAGTACCGTTGCGTTGTTTACCGGGGAATTGTTTTCGTTTCACGCGGCACTCGTCAACAAACGCATCTACGACATCCGCGTTAAACGAGGGACAAGCAAGTTCCTCGCTTAACGCGGGGGGGGGGGGGGGGTTGCGTTCCTAAAGGAAAAAATCGCCGCTTGTTGTTGTTATGTTGAATGATCGATCACGGAATCGATTCACCTACAGGAGGGGCGGATGCGGGGGAGGGGGGCGGGGTGTCGGGGGGGGGGGGGAGCTAAACGATTTGGGGAAAATATTTAATTGCGATTTTTATTACAGATATTGCGATTTGATTTGCGATTAACTTTTTTTAAAGTCAAGCTTCATTTCAATATTCACTGTGTAATAGATTTAGAACATGTGATAGAGCATCACCACATTATACCATCAACATATGAACTGCTCTACATATTCTCATGCAAAGATGAGAACTTAAAGGATATTAATTGCTTCCAACATGTATGTATTAAAATGTTTTAATTGAAATAGAAGTAAAATAAGTAAAGTTATGATAATAAAATAATACAAAATTAAACAATTCCAATTATAAAGTAATAGGACTTTTCAAATCGCTAAAAAAATCGCATCCTTTGCGATTTGCTAATCGCATTGTTTCAAATTGCGATTTCGATTTAAAATCGATTAATTGTTCAGCCCCTAGGGGGGCCGTCCATAAATGACGTCACGCACTTAGGGGGGGGGGTTGAGAAATAGTCACATCAAAATGCGCAACTTTAAATAAATATAGACAACACGTTCTACTTAATTAAATAGACTTTTAATAAATGTTTTCTCCTACACCATCAGAGTGCAGCGCCACATTAAATACGCACTACAATGACAATAGTTTAAAGCGATTTGAAGCATGTTTATTTTGGCGGGGGGGGGGGCAGAGCTTTGTGACGTCATATTTGAGTTCAAGTTCATGTATTAGGTATAGCCCTGTGAGCCATTCGGCTCTTGAATCGGGTGCAACCGCAACAAACAAAAAACATGAACAAGAAAACATCTTAAAGTGAATATGTGACTAAGTGCAAACAGAAAATCCAAGAAAAGACAGCAAAATATTGCAGAAAAACACCAAAGCTGTGTGCAAAAATCCCAGTGGGATGCAAATCAAACAACAGTAACAACAAACACAAAACGACTTAGATTAAGGCCATCAGTCTTACTCCGTACTACAACAATCAAACATGGCCAAACCAGTAAACTTTTCGAAATCACCAAAATAAAGCAATGAAACAGTGATCATAGGAACTGACGGTATTTTCACAATAAACGACAAACAACATGTACTACCAAAACCCTGCAGCCACAGCTGGCTGCATGAGTCTGACTTGGGGGGGGGGGGGGGTCAAAAATCGTCCAAAATCGCGTGACGTCATTTATTGACGGCCCCAGGGTGAATCGGGGTGCGGAGGGGTGCAGGGGGGTGGGGTGAGGGTGGTGGGGTGAGGGGGGGGGGCGAAGGGGGGGGGACGGGGTGCAGGGGGGTGGGGTGAGGGGGAGGGTGAGGGGGGGGTGAGGGGTGCAGGGGGGCGGGGTGAGGGGGGGGGAGGGGTGCAGGGGGGGTGAGGGGTGCAGGGGGGTGGGGTGAGGGGAGGCGGGGTGAGGGAGGGGGCGAAGGGGGGGACGGGGTGCAGGGGGGTGGGGTGAGGGGGCGGGGTGAGAGGGGGGTGAGGGGTGCAGGGGGGGTGAGGGGTGCAGGGGGGTGGGGTGAGGGGGGCGGGGTGAGGGGGGCGGGGTGAGGGGGGGTGAGGGGTGAGGGGGGCGGGGTGAGGGGGGGGGGTGAGGGGTGCAGGGGGGGTGAGGGGTGCAGGGGGTGGGGTGAGGGGGGCGGGGTGAGGGGGGCGGGGTGAGGGGGGGTGAGGGGTGCAGGGGGGTGAGGGGTGCAGGGGGGTGGGGTGAGGGTGGTGGGGTGAGGGGGGCGGGGTGAGGGGGGTGAGGGTGGTGGGGTGAGGGGGGGTGAGGGTGGGGGGGTGAGGGTGGTGGGGGGAGGGTGGTGGGTGAGGGGGGCGGGGTGGGGTGGTGGGGTGAGGGTGGTGGGGTGAGGGGGGGGGGTGAGGGTGGGGGGTGAGGGTGGGGGTGAGGGGGGGGGGGTGAGGGGGGGGTGAGGGTGGGGGGTGAGGGGGGGGGGGGGTGGGGGTGGGGTGAGGGTGTGGGGTTAGGGT
The DNA here is from genome assembly GCF_015708825.2 of Lethenteron reissneri. Lineage (NCBI taxonomy): Eukaryota > Metazoa > Chordata > Hyperoartia > Petromyzontiformes > Petromyzontidae > Lethenteron > Lethenteron reissneri. The sequence goes on from NC_083780.1 coordinate 7,144,724, forward strand.
GGTGGGGTGAGGGTGGGTAGGGTGAGGGTGGTAGGGTGAGGGGGCGGGGTGAGGGGGGGGTGAGGGGTGCAGGGGGGGGGTGGGGGTGAGGGTGGTGGGGTGAGGGGGGGGGGTGAGGGGGGGGGTGAGGGTGGTGGGGTGAGGGGGGGTGAGGGTGGGGGTGAGGGGGGGGGGTGAGGGGGGGGTGAGGGTGATGGGGGGGGGTGAGGGGGGGGTGAGGGGGCGGGGTGAGGGGGGGGGTGAGGGTGGTGGGGTGAGGGGGGGGGGTGAGCGTGGGGGTGAGGGTGGTGGTGAGGGTGGTGGGGTGAGGGGGGCGGGGTGAGGGTGGTGGGGTGAGGTGGTGGGGTGAGGGGGGCGGGGTGAGGGTGGTGGGGTGAGGGGGGCGGTGTGAGGGGGGGGTGAGGGTGGCGGGGGTGAGGGGGGGGGTGAGGGGTGCATGGGGGTGGGGTGAGGGTGTGGGGTGCGGGTGGTGGGGTGAGGGGGGTAGGGTGAGGGTGGTAGGGTGAGGGGGGCGGGGTGAGGGGGGGGGGTGAGGGGTGCAGGGGGGTTGGGGTGAGGGTGGTTGGGGTGAGGGGGGCGGGTGAGGGGGGGGGGTGAGGGGGGGGGGTGGGTGGCGGGGTGAGGGGGAGTGGCGGGGAGGGGTGAGGGGGCAGGGGGGGGAGTGAGGTGGTGAGGGGGGGGGTGAGGGGCTTGCAGGGGGGGTGAGGGTGTGGTAGGGTGGTGGGGTGAGGGTGGTGGGGTTGAGGGGGGGGGGTGAGGGGGGGGTGGGGTGAGGGGGGCGGGGGGGGTGGTGGGGTGAGGGTGGTGGGGTGAGGGGGGGGGGTGAGGGTGGGGGGTGAGGGTGGTGGGTGAGGGGGGCGGGGTGAGGGTGGTGGGGTGAGGGGGCGGGGTGAGGGGGGGGGGGGTGAGGGTGGCGGGGTGAGGGGGGGGTGAGGGGTGGGGGGTGGAGTGAGGGTGGTGGGGGAGGGTGGTGGGGTGAGGGTGGTAGGGTGAGGGTGGTAGGGTGAGGGGGCGGGGTGAGGGGGGGGTGAGGGGTGCAGGGGGGTGGGGGTGGGTTGTGGGGTGAGGGGGGCGGGGTGAGGGGGGGGTGAGGGGGGGGTGAGGTGGCGGGGTGAGGGTGGGGGGTGAGGGGGGTGTGAGGGTGGCGGGGTGAGGTGGTGGGGTGAGGGTGGTGGGGTGAGCGGGGTGGGGTGAGGGTGGTGGGGTGAGGGTGGTGGGGTGAGGGGCGGGGTGAGGGTGAGGGGGGCGGGGGGAGGGGGGGTGAGGGGGGGTGAGGGGGGGTGGGGGGGGTGAGGGGTGCAGGGGGGTGGGGTGAGGGTGGCGGGGTGAGGGGGGCGGGGTGAGGGGTGAGGGGGGCGGGGTGAGGGGGGGGTGAGGGGGGGTGAGGGGTGAGGGGGGCGGGGTGAGGGGGGCGGGGTGAGGGGGGCGGGGGGTGAGGGGGGCGGGGCGAAGGGGGGCGGGTGGAGTTCCCCCCCACCCCACGCTGCCCCGCCCCTCACTCTGCAGCCCCCTTCCGTCATGGCCGCTTGCGTGGAGGACGCCGAAGCCGATCGCCTCCCCCTCGACCTCGACCGTGGCCAGCGTCTTCGACTCCATGGAGTACGGCCCGGCTCCAGAGGCGGCCAGCGTGGCGCAGGTCCATCATCATCATCATCCTCACCTTGTTGTTGTTGCAATCGACGAGTCTTGCAGCAGCTGCCACCCCACCGCTCGCTGTCTGTGGGTAGTGATTGGGGGGGGGGGTGGGGGAGTGGGACAAGAGCTTCATAGCTCATCGGATTTCTCCGCAATAAATATAAAAACGTTCCGATTCCGAGCGAATGACGGCGCCGTCGCTGTCGCCGCCGCTGTCGCCTCGGCTCCGGCCGATAGAAGCCGGAGGAGGAGGAGGAGGCGGGCGGGCGGGCGAGGCCGGCCCCGTGCTTGGGGCCTGCCGCTGAGGGCGCCTCGTCGTCGGCGTGAGTTTCTAGGAAATAGCGGCGGCAGGCCGCAGGCTTCGTGTCGGCCTCTGAGTGGGCGACGATTAATCGGCAAAGATTAATCGTCGATTAATCGGCGTCGATTAATTGTCGGCGATTGGCGTAGATTGATCGTCGATTTTTAATTGTCGGCGATTGGTGTAGATTGAACGTCGATATTTAATTGTCGGCGATTGGTGTAGATTGATCGTCGATATTTAATTTTCGGCGATTGGTGTAGATTGATCGTCGATTAATCGTCGATTAATTGTCGGCGATTGGCGTAGATTGATCGTCGATATTTAATTGTCGGCGATTGGTGTAGATTGATCGTCGATTAATCGTCGATTAATCGTCGATTAATCGTCGATTAATCGTCGATTAATCGTCGATTAATCGTCGATTAATTGTCGGCGATTGGTGTAGATTGATCGTCGATATTTAATTGTCGGCGATTGGTGTAGATTGATCGTCGATTAATCGGCGATTAATTGTCGGCGATTGGCGTAGATTGATCGTCGATATTTAATTGTCGGCGATTGGTGTAGATTGATCGTCGATTAATCGGCGATTCATTGTCGGCGATTGGTGTAGATTGATCGTCGATTAATCGGCGATTCATTGTCGGCGATTGGCGTAGATTGATCGTCGATATTTAATTGTCGGCGATTGGTGTAGATTGATCGTCGATTAATCGGCGATTCTTGTCGGCGATTGGCGTAGATTGATCGTCGATATTTAATTGTCGGCGATTGGTGTAGATTGATCGTCGATTAATCGGCGATTCATTGTCGGCGATTGGTGTAGATTGATCGTCGATTAATCGGCGATTCATTGTCGGCGATTGGTGTAGATTGATCGTCGATTAATCGGCGATTCATTGTCGGCGATTGGTGTAGATTGATCGTCGATTAATCGGCGATTCATTGTCGGCGATTGGTGTAGATTGATCGTCGATTAATCGGCGATTCATTGTCGGCGATTGGCGTCGATTAATCGGCGTCGAACTCGGTAGGACCCCAACCAATATTGCGTCCGAGGCATGGACCTATGAGAGTCTGGTACAGTTTTAGAGAGAGAAATAGGCAGTTTGAGAAAACAAAATGTGAGCAATTTTTTTGGAAATATAATGCAATACAACACAGAGAGTCGGCTAACACACAGTTAACGCCCCCCCACCCATCTCTCTCGACACAGAGGCATTGGGTCTCTGTGTGTCTATGTTGTGTGTCTATGTTGTGTGTCTCTCTGTTGTGTGTCTCTGTGTGTCTGTGTTGTCTCTCTGCGTGTGTCGCTGTTGTGTGTCTCTGTGTGTCTCTGTGTTGTCTCTCTCTCTGTGTCTGTGTGTCTTTGTGTGTCTGTGTGTCTCTCTCTGTGTGTCGCTGTTGTGTGTCTCTCTGTGTGTCGCTGTTGTCTCTCTCTGTGTGTCTGTGTTGTGTGTCTCTCTCTGTGTCTATGTTGTGTGTCTCTCTGTGTGTCTCTCTCTGTGTGTCTGTGTTGTGTGTCTCTCTGTGTGTCTCTGTGTTGTCTCTCTCTGTGTGTCTATATTGTGTGTCTCTCTCTGTGTGTCTATGTTGTGTGTCTCTCTCTGTGTGTGTCTGTGCGTGTCTCTCTCTGTGTGTCTATGTTGTGTGTCTGTGTTGTGTGTCTCTCTCTGTGTGTCTGTGTTGTGTGTCTCTCTCTGTGTGTCTATGTTGTGTGTCTCTGTATGTGTCTATGCTGTGTCTCTGTGTCTCTCTGTGTGTCTATGTTGTGTGTCTCTTTGTGTATATGTTGTGTGTCTGTGTTGTTTCTCTGTGTGTCTGTTGTGTGTCTCTCTGTGTGTCTATGTTGTGTTGTCTCTTTCTGCTTGTGTGTCTCCGTGTCTGTGTTTTGTCTCTTTCTCAAATTTAGTTCTACCTGATGACGGTTGCTTGTGTTGCAATCGCAATGTCGTATTCTATTATTTAATTTATTTATTTTCTTTCTAAGTGACTTTACCGAAAAGAACCAAAGAGTAAATTCCTGCAGTCACGAAAACTTCAAATCAAGTTTGAGACACTGGAAGGGAAACGGATGATGTGTGAAGGTGGTGGACGTTGGGTTATTTATCGATGTTTAGTTCGCATTTGCCGGTCTTAGTTTTGTTCTGTATAACGTCGCTCGCTCGCGCTTATTTAGAGTTGTAGATTTAGAGGACTGTATCGTGTTTTATCGTGGGCACTGGCAACCTGCGGCCGGATCGAGCTAAACTAAAAACTGAAGTACGTTTATTCTTTTTTAGCAGGTAAGGCGCCCACTGCGCTGTGTAGCCGTCTCTTTTTTAAAATCCTTTATATTAAGTTCGCTTGCTTGCTTAGGACCATGCAAATCTTTCGGTCGTTTTTTAACCCACTTCCCGTGATCCAATCGATCTGAAATTTTTCCACACAGACTCGTTGTGCGTGACAATTAATGTTCGTGAAATTTTTTTTTCCAAAATTTTACACTTTTTAGGACTAAAATATTATATTTAATTACCAATTGCTTAATGGTGCAATGCAATCATCTGACCCATAGGTGGCAGCCATCTCAAGCCAGAGGACGAGAGGACTCTAGCCGCCACGCATATACAGGATTTATAGTGAAAAACTTTGTTTTTACGGGTTATACTTGTTCAGAAGCGACCCTGGGCCAACGCAAATGGATATCAGCTCGACGAAATGGGCTGTCAATCACTTCGTTGAGCTATCGGGCACAGGGAGACAGACGGGACTTTTGACTTTTTAAACAACTTTTATTGCCGCCAGCAGCAACAGCACTGGAGGCGATTCCGATATGAAATACACAAAGTCACCAGCAAACGAATAATCGCTTTAAATCCACGCGCTGTGGCGCTAAATGCACCGCTCACAACACGAAAGAAAAGCCACGTGGTGGTGGTGGTGGTCATCGCGCACGCCACGGTGACGAGCGAGCGCTTCAGAAGGTGAACACCACGAGGGTGCCGTCCACGCTGGTACAGAGAGGGGCTTTTCCGGCTCCCCAGCGTTCGAAGAAGACACGCTGCACATCACCGACACGTGTGTGGTACATGGCGTGCTCCAGCCGGAGCCGCGCCTTGAGCAGGCCCCTGAACACTAGAAGCACAGAGCAGCCGTCAGTGTCACCTTGCAGCATATTTTTCCTCGTTCTGTACACCGCCAACTTCGCCTGAGCACAGGCGAACTTGGTGAGGTCATGGCGCTTGTTAGCCAGGTAAGGCACCCCATATACGAAGCTGCTGTTGTAGAAGCGCACCCCCAGTTTCCTGAAGATGTCCCCCAAAAGGCGGAACGTTGGTTTGAGCCGCTGGCAGCGTAAGTACTGGTGGGGCAGATCCTCCCTGGCACCACAGGAAATGCACAAGTCTGTTACCCCTGGCGAGATTCGGCTGAGCCACACGGCCGATGGAAATGTGCAGTGTGCCAACCTCCACTGGAGGTCACCGCAGCGTTTGGCTACAGGAGACTTGTACATTTGTTTCCACTGCGGGGCGGCCGCAATGAGGGGAGAGAAATGGTCTCTCCATTTTGTGTCCTTTGCAGAACAAGGGCTCGTTCAGGAACTGCGCGTGGTCATAGGGCGCGCGGGTTCTGCTCCACTCGAAGCTCCGCCACACGTCCAAGAGGCTCTGGTGATAACCTGGCAGCCTCGTGTAGTCGACCAGGCTCAGGTCCATCAGGAAGAGCTCCTTTTCGTACCCCAGACACCCCCCTGCATTCCTCAGCAGGGCGAGGGCCGGTGACTTCCAGGGTAGCTCCTCCCGGTTGTACAGCAGCCGCCTGACAGCCATGAGCCTGAAACTCATGACCCTGGCGGCGACGTCCACCAGACACTGTCCGCCCTCGCCCACCGGCAGGCAGAGAGAGCGAGAGACGGATAAAGAGCGAGAGACCGAGACAGAGAGAGACGGAAAGAGAAAGAGACAAAAACAGACAGACAGACACGGAGAGAGAGACACGGAGAGAAAGAGACACGGAGAGAGAGAGAGACACGGAGAGAGAGAGAGACACGGAGAGAGAGATACGGAGAGAGAGATAGACACGGAGAGAGAGAGATAGACACGGAGAGAGAGATAGACATGGAGAGAGAGATAGACACGGAGAGAGAGAGAGACACAGAGAGAGACACACGGAGAGATAGAGAGACACGGAGAGAGACGGAGAGACAGACAGAGAGATGAAGAGACAGAGACATTCAAAACTCCAAACAATATCAACACGAGCAGCAAATTGTGACATTTTACATAGAATTGATGGGGCGGTGGGGGGGGGGTTAAAGGTCGTGGCCATCGTGAAGAGCGGAATGCTCGTTTAAACTGGCAGGCAAAATCGCGTGCACCGATCCCGGCAATCGTTGCGTAAGAGTTAATGTGCAACACGACTTTCTAGCGAGGGATCGCGTTTCAACCAGCAAACGTAGTTGCCGCTCGCCAAACAAATGGAGTTTATCTTGTTGGGCTGGAGGCACGCGGCTGGAGTAACAGGGTGGTCCAGATGTCTCGTGACCCTTCGCTCCCCCCCCCCCGGTTTAATTCGCTTAAAACGTGCTGGTTTTTTTTAAAGCGAGGTTTATTTATCGATAATATAGGTGTTTTTATGTTAGATCGCGTAAATATATAAATGTGTCGTTGTTAAACCCCGCCACCAACCGACACAGCCAACTAGTAAGGGTTGTCACGTAAACAGAACGTGGCCAATTCGTCACTAGTACAGCACGCCGGTGTGTTGGAGAGCAATCCACAACATTTACAATCTGAGTACGACGTTTTTTCCAGTAATTATAAACTAGTTTCACCAGGCGACAGCCAGATTTGTGGCGGGTTTTAAACGGCACATTTATGTTTACGCGATCTAACTCATATTATGGGTGATATTGGTGGTGAAAGCCTACTGCGTGTTAAACTGAACATTTTCTCTTTGGTATGGTCGCGTGCTGGCTACCCATAGCAAAGAGAAAATGTTCTTTGGTATGGTAGCGTGCTGGCTACCATAGCAAAGAGAAAATGTTCAGTTTAACACCTACCCGCCCCGAGGCAAGCAAGCGAGCATTTTTTTTCCACTTTGACCTCGTCGTTGTGTCCTCAAGAGCTGGAAATGGCCGGGTAAATTTCCAGATAACATTTTAGGACAAAGTCGAATGCTGCAACGTGCAAACAAGAAGCACGGTGGCTAGGAGATGTTACTACCTTGCCTGGTACGAAGGAGGAGGTCGTGGGTTCGATCCCGTTGCTGACGCCTGCTGCTCTAGATTTGGAGTTTGCCTGTCTCTCTCCCCGTGGTCGCGTGGATTTTTATTCCGTGTCCTCCGGTTTTCCCTCCACATTTATAATCAACGTCAGCCCGGAAAGGCTGACTGCTCCGTGTTAGACAAACTGTAAGCACTTTGAATTTTCAAGCTGCTGGAAATGCAAAAGTCTGTCACGTAAACCTCGCAGACGATCCAAACTTGCACGCTGCTGACGTGGCTGGGTCGGCTCAGGGAATTGTAAATGTTGTGGTCGTTACTTTCAACACACCGGTTAGTGCTGTAGTAGTAACGAATTGACTACGTTCTGTTTACGTGAAAAACTTACCAATTGGCTGCGTCGGGTGGTGGCGGGTTACTGACACGTTTATATTTACGCGATCTAACCCCAAAACCGCTGTTATGGGATAATATTGGCCGCGAAAGGCTGACGCTCCGTGTTAAACAAACCGTAAGCACTTTGAATTTCAAGCTGCTGGAAATGCAAAAGTCGGTCACGTAAGCCTCGCAGACGATCCAAACTTGCACGTTGCTGACGTGGCTGGGCCGGTTCAGGGGTCCAGTGCTGAACTGGCATTGCTAAGATCCTGGGGGTTTCAAAGCCAGGCAGGGAGTCAAGTCGATGGCCTCAGCCCTGTCACCAATAACTAAAAAAACCTTCTGCTCCCCCCCCCCTACGCATATAGCCTCCTGCATGAAACCAAATACAGCTGAAAAAATATTACAGTCAAAACAAATAAGGCCAGCATCCAGAACCAAGTTTAATACCAATGAACATTATTGATCCGGTCGTGCGATACAATCACGAGCATGAATATCAGTGTGACCCTTGCATCTGTGACTTTTGTGCCTTACACCTCAGTGGGTCCATGCATGCTCGTAAACCTGTGATTTATCAGATGTTTCACTTTATACCAGGAGGGTGGGGTCTCAGCAATTAAGGAGTTCCTGCGGCCTGTCTTGTGTGCATGGCAAGAGTGTACAATACGACAATTAAAATCGAGCACGTTCGCCAAATCGTGCTTGTAAGAATTCGTTATTCTTCGAGAGAAGCATTGTTATCGGTCCACCACAAGTCAACTGAAGCGAAACTAATCTGGACGCAGGCTCATACGTTGCTACTAGTCATCCATGGTATGCAAGAATGCAATTTTTCAATGTTGTATACCTTGTATGTAGCGGATTTATATTAGCATCAAACGCCATTCCCCCAGTTAATTTGTCAGCACAGACAGTAAAAAATAACCCTTAAACCAAAGTTTTTCACTTTAAATCCCTTTATATGCATGGCGGCTAGAGTCCTCTCGTCCTCTGGCTTGAGATGGCTGCCACCTATGGGTCAGATGATTGTCTACCAGCATTAAGCAATTGGTAATTGAATATTTTTTTTCCCCTAAACAGTGTAAAATTTAGAAAAAAAATTTCACGAAAATTAATTGTCACGCACAACGAGTCTGTGCAAAATGTCAGCTCGATTGGATCACGGGAAGTGGGTTAAAAAACGACCGAAGATTTGCACGGGTCGTAAGCAAGCAAGCATGCAAGCGAGCAACGAGCAAGCGAACTTAATATAAAGGATTTAAAAATTTGATTTTAAAGCTTTCGTGACTGCGGGATTCATATTCTTGGTTCTTTCGGTAAAGTCACGTAGAAGGGAAATAATAAAATAATAAAAATATTAAACAATTATTATTTTATTGTTTCCCTTCTATGTGACTTTACCGAAAGAACCAAGAATACACAGACAGGAAGTTTCTTAAATCGCTCTGTTACTCCTGCAGCTTCGCCAAAAAATTAGCATCATCATCATCATCACCACATTGTGCGAGTGGCCGATTTGTTTGAGTGGCACGGCTGGGGACAATTGCCCATGCCATTGCATACCCGGGTCACTGGCAAAAGCCGTTACGTGCACACAGCAGGGTCTGGGAGGTTTTAATCATGGTTTGTAAAAATAAAATATCCCCACCCACCGTTGTCTTTCGTACTGCAGAGCTACTCTGAAAAACGGCCGATGCCAAAATTGTCAGCCTGGTTTGTGATATATTGACGAGTGGTGTAGGCGCATTGATATTCCGATTGAAGTCGATGGCTCCGCTCGTGATGGAACACGTGGAATTACGACGCACGTGTGAGAGGGTCTGTTGTTTACAATGTGTGCACATTTTGACAAGGGTGATTTGCAAATGTTGAAGTTATGATCATCGAGGACAACGAGGCTGTAGGCGTGGAGCGTAAATTTTAAGGTGAAATAACACAATGGTGGTGGTGAAACGATCCAAAAATGTTCATTGATTTCTGAATATAGTCAAGACGCATCGTGGCAATTTGTTACAGTAATTTTTGCTGTGACGGTTCCACCTGAAGACGGAGGCTTGTGTTGCCTCCGAAACGTCGTGATTTAATTTATTGTTTTCCTTCTTTAACCTACGTGACTTTAGCGAAAAAAACCAAAGAGTATGGTTCCTTGCAGTCACAAAAGCTTCAAATCTAGAATTGATTTTTGTTTGTTTTCATTGCTGTACTTTATTGTATTTGATTTGATTTTTGTAATTTTGGTCATTTAGGTCACGGTCATTTTGGTGACCCAGTTCACTCTTGCTAAAGTCGGCTCATTCTGGTCTCTTGAGTTCTCTCCTGGTACAACAAAATAAATCTGACCTTGAATATAATCTTTTTGTGGCCTGCAAATTGTAAAATGCTACAAGACGGTGTTAGTGATGGATGATAATCGTTTTATGCATTCTCTTACTCACCCCCTTCTAAAAACGTTCTTTTGTATTTAGTCTTAACCGCACATTTTCTTCGTAACTTTACATTTGTATCGATGTATCACTCGGGGTTGGAGAAAGTGAGGTCCGATGGTTTTCTAGGAGACTTTACGGAAACCCTTTCCCGTTCCGGTGACGTAACGTGTGTGCATCCAAACGAAACCAGAAGAAAAATTAAATAAATTACTTTAGCAGTACAAAGGCTCCCACAAGGCCATGCGTAGATGCGTGTGCTGCACAGTTTTGGCGCCAGCCATCGTTGATTGCAGTCGCTGCGGATTCTTTTTAAAACAACGGCGCTACGTCTGTCTAAATAAAATTATCCCCTAGCCCTTGAGCGTTACAATATTCGGCGGTGAACGGGACACCCACCCTGCAACTTGCAGGCGTCTCGGACGGGAAAGGGTTAATTGTACAAGATGTGTAGTTATCTTCGAACTCTCTTATGGCTTTGCGCATCACGAATCTTTGATTTCTTCTACCCGCCCTTCTCTCTCCCCACTTCCCTCTGCTCCAGCAAATCACCTGTCTCAACCTACCTCCAATGTGCACACGATGGGAGGTCACGCCTTTTCTTCTGCTGCTCCCTCTGCCTGGAACGACGTTTCCTACACTGTCAGTACTTCCTCTCCGATAGTTTTAATTCGGGATATGTTTTTGTCGTATCATCTCCGTTGCTTAACACGAATTTCGGCTATTGAAATACAAAACACAGTAATTCAACCCGTGTAAACACCTGGATCTTTCCCGTCAACTGCCAAAGATGCTGAACATGCCCTCGAAGTGCACCCAGCGTGGCACAAGCGCTGCGTTGATGCGACCGTACTTGGTGGCAAATGTTGGCTGTTAACGTTGATGTCTGCGTACGTTTGCACGTATGTGCTGCCACTTATGTGAGTGCACATCGCTCTGTGTGTGTGCGTGCGTGTACACGGTCGTGGGGACCAGCAGCGCAACGGTTAGCACAACAACACGATTATCTGAATCGCTCCTGGGCCTCCCCTAGATCGACTCGGCCTCAAATAATTACCTGGTGCGGTGTGTAAACATCGCCACTGGGGAGACAAAGGCGGTCGGGCGTGGTGCTGGCCACCCACCGCATGTGCCGTGCCGGCCTTCATAGGTGCTACTCGCTAACAGCACTTGCCCCAACAGCCTGTTAAGGCTACACGGGGGATCTTTGTCTTGGCATGCTTGTGTGTATGTGCACATCAACCTCTTTGTGTGCGCGTGTAGGCATGGCTGGATTCGCACGGCCGAAGTCTGGGCCACTTTATCGATGGCAAGTGGGTGAAACCAGAGGGGCGTCCCACATACACCTCTCGCAACCCTGCCACCGGTAAACCGTTCTTCCCACATTCATTACCACCACCACTACCATCATCATCGTCATCGTCAGCCATGATCAATCCAGCGCTGGACGACGGCCTCCCCAAAGCCGTCGACATTGCCTCACGCAAATTCTGCGATGTGATAATCCGTCTTGCGTCCTCACACGAGGCTCCGTCTCCGCGGCGATTGGTTCCATCTCCACGGCGATTGGTTCCATCTCCACGGCGATAGGCTCCATCTCCGTGGCGATCGGCTGCATCTCCGCATTGTTGCGATGCTACGCCAAGGCATCCGTACGACCGCTCATTCGTACCACGCGCGTCGTAGTTCGTTCATATAAGAATAGGTTTTACCCTTTCTGGCGATATAACAGGTGTTTGAGATGTTAAAACACCAAATAGAAACCTTTTGCAAGGAATTAAGTCTGTATTAACCACACGTACCTGTGGTGAACATGCAAACAAAAAAATGCATCTGATAATATATGCCTTGTTTATTAAACTGATTGGTCTACACCAGAGATGGCTTAACACGTGGCCCAATCAGTTTCAAAGACAATGCCATATATATTACGAGTTACTCGTTTGAGGCCGAGTCGACCTAGGGGAGGCCCAGGAGTGGTTAAAATAATCGTCACCGGTGGTGGCCGTGAGCGGGAATCGAACTCGGACTACCACAACCAAGTACCGTCCGGCCACTCCCTCGCAGACTTCACAGCCACAGACGATGATGCACCACGATCTCCTGGCTCCCCGTATTCACTCAGCGGGATCGTCACGTGCTAGTGCTACGCCCCGTCGATGTTCGGGAGTGGCACGCGCACCCTGCCCTGGTCAAACCGGGGGCGGCACGCACACACGCGCACCCTGCCCTGGTCACACCGGGAGCGGCACGCACACACGCACACCCTGCCCTGGTCAAACCGGGGGCGGCACGCACACACGCACACCCTGCCCTGGTCACCCCGGGAGCGGCACGCACACACGCACACCCTGCCCTGGTCAAACCGGGGGCGGCACGCGCACACGCGCACCCTGCCCTGGTCACACCGGGAGCGGCACGCACACACGCACACCCTGCCCTGGTTACCCCGGGAGCGGCACACACACACGCACACCCTGCCCTGGTCACGCGTGGGCGGCACACACACGCACACACGCACACCCTGCCCTGGTCACACTGGGAGCGGCACGCACACACGCACACACACACCCTGCCCTGGTCACGCCGTGGGCGGCACGCACACACACGCACACCCTGCCCTGGTCACAGGGAGCGGCACGCACGCACACACACACACCCTGCCCTGGTCACCGGGAGCGGCACGCACGCACACACACACACCCTGCCCTGGTCACACCGGGAGCGGCACGCACACACACACCTGCCCTGGTCACACCGGGAGCGGCACGCACACACGCACACCCTGCCCTGGTCACACGGGAGCGGCACGCACACACACGCACCCTGCCCTGGTCACGCCGGGAGCGGCACGCACACACGCACACCCTGCCCTGGTCATCCCGGGAGCGGCACGCACACACACACACCCTGCCCTGGTCACCGGGAGCGGCATGCACACACGCACACACCTGCCCTGGTCACACCGGAAGCGGCACGCACACACACACACCCTGCCCTGGTCACACCGGGAGCGGCACGCACACACGCACACCCTGCCCTGGTCACCCCGGGAGCGGCACGCACACACGCACACGCACACACGCACACCCTGCCCTGGTCACACCGGGAGCGGCACGCACACACACACACCCTGCCCTGGTCACGCGGGAGCGGCACACACACACGCACACCCTGCCCTGGTCACACCGGGAGCGACACGCACACACACACCCTGCCCTGGTCACACCCTGCCCTGGTCACACCGGGAGCGGCACGCACACACGCACACCCTGCCCTGGTCACACCGGGAGCGGCACGCACACACGCACACCCTGCCCTGGTCACACCGGGAGCGGCACGCACACACGCACACCCTGCCCTGGTCACACCGGGAGCGGCACGCACACACGCACACCCTGCCCTGGTCACACGGGAGCGGCACGCACACACGCACACCCTGCCCTGGTCACACCGGGAGCGGCACGCACACACACACACCCTGCCCTGGTCACGCCGGGAGTGGCACACACACACGCACACCCTGCCCTGGTCACACCGGGAGCGGCACGCACACACACACCCTGCCCTGGTCACGCCGGGAGCGGCACGCACACACACACCCTGCCCTGGTCACGCCGGGAGTGGCACGCACACCACACACCCTCCTGGTCACGCTGGGAGCGGCACACACACACGCACACCCTGCCCTGGTCACGCCGGGAGCGGCACGCACACACACGCACCCTGCCCTGGTCACCCCGGGAGCGGCACGCACACGCACACCCTGCCCTGGTCACGCCGGGAGCGGCACGCACACACACGCGCCCTGCCCTGGTCACCCCGGGAGCGGCACGCACACACACGAACCCTGCCCTGGTCACACCGTGGGCGGCACGCACACACGCACACCCTGCCCTGGTCACACCGGGAGCGACACGCACACAC